>NC_134354.1:717284524-717584524 GCF_048569485.1 Anomaloglossus baeobatrachus
GAGAATGGGACCTGCTGCAGTTTCCTGCACAAAATGAGTGGCCAGGATCCCCATGTGCAGTTAGAGGGGGACGCAGCACCACATCATTACTGACACCCTGTCACTACGGATCAGCGAGGGTGTCAGAAGTTGGCCCTTCACAATAATAAAGTAATTAGAGTACAGGGCCGGCCGCCTGCGCCCTCCAGCTGTACGCTGCAGGTTGTCAGGGCAAGCCGAGACTTGTAGCTTCACAAACGCTGGAGTGGCACTGGCTGCTGAGCCGTGTGTTAGGGTCTGCCATGACATATGATGGGAGTAAAGGCCGCTTTACACGCTGCGATATCGGTACCGATATCTCTAACGTGGGTACCCGCCCCCATCTGTTGTGCGACACGGGCAATTCGCTGACCGTGCCGCACAACATCGGCCAGACCCGTCACACTACTTACCTGCCTGGCGACGTCGCGGTGACCGGCGAACCGCCTCCTTTCTAAGGGGGCGGTTCGTTCAGCGTCACAGCGACGTCACAGCTGCGTCACTGAACCGCCGCCCAATAGAAGCGGAGATGAGCGGGACGTAACATCCCGCCCACCTCCTTCCCTCCACATAGCGGCCGGGAGGCAGGTAAGGAGAGGTTCCTCGTTCCTGCGGCGTCACACGGAGCGATGTGTGCTGCCGCAGGAACGAGGAACAACCTCGTTACTGCTGCAGTAACGATTTTTGAGAATGGACCCCCATGTCACTGATGAGCGATTTTGCACGTTTTTGCAACGATGCAAAATCGCTCATAGGTGTCACAATCAACGGCATCGCTAATGCGGCCGGATGTGAGTCACCAATTCTGTGACCCCAACGAGTTCGCATTAGCGATGTCGTAGCGTGTAAAGCCCCTTTACCCCTTTATAGTGTGCTCAGACTGGAAAGTGGAAACACTTGGTTGTTCCTGCAGCATGTGCATGTATGCCAGCAAACATGTATAAGACAGTCAGAAATATATCTGCAGAATGTGAATATATTCCTGGTATTATACATACACATGCAGTGGTAGATCGGCAGCATGGTGCATCACAAAGGTCTTCATTAGTGATGAGCGCGCGTGCTAGTCACAGCTTGCTACTCCATTGAGCATCAGAGTTTCAAAATGCTAGAGTTCCCACTGACTTCCATTATACTCGGTACAGGAGTTGGAGAAACTCGATGCTCAAATCGAGAAAGGTACAGTGGCGAGCACACACTCACGCCCATCACTAGTCTTAATGTAATGGTGTGAATCAATTGGCACGGCAGAAGCCATCGATCCCACAAGTGGGTCCAGCAAATGGGTGCCGTGAGATCCGCCGCTTACCTGACCACATCTACGTCTCTTCTTCTGATTAGCCAGCTTGGCGCAACACCACATGTAAATCTCGGGGCAAATCCGCGAGAGCCCCATTCAGGTCCCCGAGAGGGGCGAGAGCCCCATTCAGGTCCCCGAGAGGGGCGAGAGCCCCATTCAGGTCCCCGAGAGGGGCGAGAGCCCCATTCAGGTCCCCGAGAGGGGCGAGAGCCCCATTCAGGTCCCCGAGAGGGGCGAGAGCCCCATTCAGGTCCCCGAGAGGGGCGAGAGCCCCATTCAGGTCCCCGAGAGGGGCGAGAGCCCCATTCAGGTCCCCGAGAGGGGCGAGAGCCCCATTCAGGTCCCCGAGAGGGGCGAGAGCCCCATTCAGGTCCCCGAGAGGGGCGAGAGCCCCATTCAGGTCCCCGAGAGGGGCGAGAGCCCCATTTAGCTCCTGCCCCTCACAATATTTAGGGGTTCCTACCTCCATTCAGATCTGTTCTTCTGTGCGGGGCTACTCTCAAATGCCACCATCTGGGGACCTGCTCTTAATAGATGTTTACAAGACCTGGGGCAAATGCATCTACCTGGCAGACAGCCGCGAGCCACACATCATGGGCCCGCGAGCCTCATGTGGCTCCCGAGTCACAGGTTGGGGACCCCTGTCTTAGACTGTAATGGGCAGCACCCGGCTTGTGTATGTGCGGTCACCTCACCGTTGAAAATAATGGACCTATAGTGTGGGAATCCCGACCATTACTGCAGAGCTGCAGCCCGTGGTGACCCCTAATATCTACTCTCACCACATCCATATAATAAAATCCTGTTACCCAGAATCAGTCCTTCATCTCCCAGCTCATCGCAGGCCTAGTTACACAAAGCACTAAATCCCAACGTAAATATTGAAATCCACCACCCCGCGCTCATCTCCTCCGCGCTGCCGCAGCTCCTGGCTCCCTGCATCAGGTCAAATGCAACGGAAGCAGATGGCAGCAGCGGCATCACCGACTGGAGAAGACGAGATGCTCTACCCATGAACTCTCCTCTGACAGCGCTTCACCCTCTAAGTGCCAACGTGACACTCTGCGCGCCCACATGCTACCAAGACAATGAAGGCATTTCATGGCTGTGCGCATTAATCCATTAGTTGGAATTGTGATTCTTAAGACTGTGCTAATGAAGCGGGTCTAAAGCCTCGGTGTGAAGGATTACCGGGTCATGCTCGCTGTGATGGGGGATCGCGAGCAGACGCAGCTACAATCTCAGTCTAATAAATACAGCAAATGTTAAAATAAAACAGAATTAATAAGGTGGACTCCAGGCACGACTGGGCCGGGAAAGCCTCAGATCCACCTCTCCGGCATCCCTCCTAAAGGGAGACAATTGCATGGCAGCAGCTGCTGGGGGGAGGGAGCCGGTCACAGCCAAGGCCCGGCATTTCTGGAGTGCGGATGCTACATTGTCCCTCACTGGTATCGGTACAGAACTGGTATCAACAGCTCATCAGCCCCACAACGGCAGCTCAGCCCATGAATATTGGATGGCCGGCAAGCGGGACTAAAAGGCTATTCATCCCGGCTAAGGCTTGCCACATTATTATTACAATCCCTGCAATGCAAGACGAGGCCTGGCAGAGGTGGATGACGATGATGAGGAGGAGGAGGATGAGGCCTGTACCTGGGAAATAGGAGAGCAAACAAGGAGCGCTCCATCCACATACAGGGATCCGAGGAGTCACCTGCAGGCCTGTGCACGGAAGGGATAACGCCACCTCAAAGATAGCTATATATATATATATATATATATATATATATATATATATATATATATATATATATATATATATATACACACATACACACACACCTATATAGACATATACAACAATCCATGTATGTGGTACACACACACACTATATACAGATCCAAGCATGTAGTGCTGCAAACACATTATATACATACACACGTATGTGGTGCGACATACACATGTACAACATACATTTTATAGATACACACAGACCACTCCATGTATGTACACATGTATCTATACACACACACACACACTTTATAGAAACACACACAGACCCATGTATGTGGTGCAGCATACTTATACACACAGAGATATATATATATACACATACATACATACACAGATCCATGTATGCACACATGTATCATACACACACACACACTATATAGAAACACACACAGACCCATGTATGTGGTGCAGCATACTTATACACACATATATATATATATATATATATATATATATATATATATATATATATATATATATATATATATATATTATATACACACATATATATATATATATATATATATATTATATACACACGCATATATATATATATATATATATATATTATATACACACGCATATATATATATATATATATATATATATATATATATATATATATATATAATATATATATATATATTATATATACACAGATCTATGTACACATGTATATATAGACACACACTATATAGAATTGGACAGATCTATGTATGTGGTGCAGCATACACACATGCACATTTTATGTACACACATCCATGTATGGTGTGGCATACATATACTGTCTGTGTATACACACACACACACACAGATCCCGCTTTCTCTGCCCCCTGTAATCCTCTGGGATATCAGATGCAGGGTGATCAGACACCAGCAGCCATGATTAACCCCTTGCTGCCCCGGAGGTGAGGCCAATGACAGGTGCAGCGTCCCTGCTGGGGACAGCTCGCCTACATGTATGGATACCGGGGAGATGGCAGCGGCGTCCCAGGTTGCAGCAGCACAGGTCCCGGAGGAGCCCCGCACCGGGCACGGAGGCAGTCACTGTGACACAGCCGGTGTGTGGAGGCAGACGGATGAGCCCGGCCGTGCACCGCCGCCTGCACTGTGCCCGGGTGTGATGGGATGAGGTGCGGGGGATGCGGTCGCTCTTACCAGGTTGAGCACGGTCTCCACGATGTCCCGGTTACTGACCTCGCCGACCTGTATGAGCCCGATCAGGACGGCGAATTTCATCCTCATGTTGCGGATGGGCACGGACGGATTGATGACCCCGCCGGGCAGCACCATGGAGCCGGAGCCCCCCGGGGCATCCCTGTCCGTGCAGCCGGCCCCCGGCTTGTGCTCGGTGCTGGCCATGTCTCCGCACTCAGCGGGGTGGAGGCTCCGGAGATAACGGGCTGCTGCTGATGATGACAAGTCCCGGCGATCACCCGGCAACAGCACGGCCGGCAGCCACAGAGAAGACACCTGCGGGGGATGCGCCGACTAATCCACGGTCCCCGGGGTACAGATCCTGGCAGAGCCCCGCTCCTCCATCACCAGCCGCCGCTGTCAGATCACCATCCAATACACCGAGTCCGGGCAACGGGAGAACTGCGGCGGCTGCAGCTGGCGGTGTTGTGATAAGAGCAGACAGCGCTCACTCCTCCGCCATGTTGACGCCCCCTGCCTGCGGTAGGGTGAACTGCGCCTGCGCCAGCGCTGTCCGGGGGCGGGGCCGAGCCCGCCTAGCGACCACAGGGATGGACAGGTGCACAGGTGCCGGCGCGGAGGAGGGGGTGCCGAGGACAGGGGGTGCCGGCGCGGAGCAGGGGGTGCCGAGGACAGGGGGTGCCGAAGACTTGGGATGCTGGCGCGGAGGCGGGGGTACAGAGGACGGGGGGTGCCGAAGACTTGGGATGCTGGCGCGGAGGAGGGGGGTACTGAGGACGGGGGCTGCTGGCGTGAAGGAGGGGGTGACGAGGACAGGGGGTGCCGAAGACTTGGGATGCTGGCGCGGAGGCGGGGGTGCCGAGGATTTGGGGTGCTGGCACGGAGGCGGGGGTACAGAGGACGAGGCGTGCCGGCGCGGAGGAGGGGGTGCCGAGGACAGGGGGTGCCGAAGACTTGGGATGCTGGCGCGGAGGAGGGGGGTACTGAGGACGGGGGCTGGTGGCGCGGAGGAGGGGGTGCCGAAGACTTGGGATGCCTGCACGGAGGAGGGGGGTACCGAGGACAGGGGGTGCCGGCGCGGAGGAGGGGGTGCCGAAGACTTGGGATGCTGGCGCGGAGGAGGGGGTACCGAGGACGGGGGCTGCTGGCGCGGAGGAGGGGGGTACCAAGGACAGGGGGTGCCGAAGACTTGGGATGCCGGCGCGGAGGAGGGGGTGCCGAGGACAGGGGGTGCCGAAGACTTGGGATGCTGGCGCGGAGGCGGGGGGTGCCGAGGATTTGGGGTGCTGGCGCGGAGGAGGGGGGTGCCGAAGACTTGGGATGCTGGCGCGGAGGCGGGGGTGCCGAGGATTTGGGGTGCTGGCACGGAGGAGGGGGTGCCGAGGACAGGGGGTGCCGAAGACTTGGGATGCTGGCGCGGAGGCGGGGGTGCCGAGGATTTGGGGTGCTGGCGCAGAGGAGGCGATGCCGAGGATTTGGGGTGCTGGCGCAGAGGAGGGGGTACCGAGGATGGGGGATGGAGGTGCTGAGGAAGGGGGTGCCGGCTCGGAGGAGAAGGTAATGAGGACGGAGGTGCCGGCTCGGAGGAGAGGGTGTCTAGGATGGGGGTGCCGAGTATAGGAGGTACCGGCATGGAGGAGGAGATGTCAAGTACGGTGGTGCCAGCGCAGGGGAGGGTTAGTGCGGAAGAGAGGGGTGCTGAGGACAGGGGGGTGCTAGCGCAGAGGAGGGTGTGTCGAGGATGGGGGGTGCCGATGCGGAGGAGGGGATACCAAAGACAAGAGGTGACGGCACAGAGGAAGTGGGGTGTTGGCGCTGGGGAGGGGATGCTGAGGAAAAGGGTGCCAGCGTAGAGGAGGGGGTGCCGAGGATGACAGGTGCCAGCGTAGAGGAGGAGGTGCTGAGGATGGTGGGTGCCAGCGTAGAGGAGGGGGTGCGGAGGACAGAAGAAGAGGGGGTGCCGAGGACAGAGGGTACCGGCACATAGGAGTGGGTGTCGAGGATGGTGGGTGCCAGCACAGGGTAGGGGGGTGCTGGCATGGAAGAGAGGGTGCTGGCATGGAGAAGGAGGTGCTGAGGATGAGGGTGCCGGCGCGGAAAAGGGGGTGCCGAGGACAGGGGTGTTGGCGCGGAAGAGGTGGCTGCCAGTACGGAAGAGAGGGGGTGCCGGCATGTAGGAGGGTGTTCCAAGGACGAGGGGTGCCGGCATGGAGGAGCGAGTTCCGAGATTATGGGGTGCTGTCACGGAGGAGGGGGTGCTGAGGATAGGGGGTGCCGAGGATAGGGGTTGCCGGCGCAGTGGAGAGTAGATGCCGAGGACTGGGGGTGCTGGTGCGGAGGATGGGGGGCTCAGCGGTTACGCTGCGTAAGTGCACGGAGTGGGTCCTCCTGCATTGTAGCCCTGCGTATTTTTGCCGTCCCTCCACACTTCTGGAGTATTTTTCTCCTTTTTCACTGACTTTAGTATTTGCACCTTTATTGACTCTAGAATTTGCTCCATTTTTTAAAGTCGTTTAAGTTTTTTTGTTTTAAATTTCGCGACCAACTTTGTTTTTCCAGATACTTCAGCCAGGTTTACAGAGTTCACTTTTCCCAACCCTAGCATTTTATGGGCAGCATCTCACCCCCTGCGCCCCATTACCCCCCAAGTGATTTTGAATATACCAGTTATTTTGGTGCATTTTTGGTGTCTTTTTTTGTGCTAAAAAGTTTAAAAACAGCTAAAAACAAAATAACCGTTTTTTGACTTTGCGCAATATTCATGAACCACCTTGTGCCAATATGAAGAATTTGACAGAAAAAAAAATCTAAATTGTTTAAAATATTCTCCCAAATTGATGAACTGTGTGCTCCATTTTGATGAATGCGGCTCAAAAAAGTCAGCAAATAGCACAAAAAAGGAAAGTGACTTTAAAAGGTTGTCCACTACTTTTACATTGATGGCCAATGCAAATGCCTCACCTGGAATCAGCTCCAGACCTTTTACCTGCTTATTTGATGATGATTAATGAGGGAATAGCCCATACAGCCCATTAAGGAGCTTTTGAGATAATTTTCCAATTACTTTTGGTCCCTTGAAAAAGAGTCAGCTCTATATAAGGCCCCCTTCACACATCAGTGTAAAAAAATGCACGTGTTGCGCTGTCCGTTTTGGACATCCGTGTTTCCATGTGTGTTATCCGTGTGACTTCTGTGTGCCGTCCGTATACCATTGGGATGTCAGTGTGACCGGTACCAGAAAAACAAACAAGATATTGAATTGTTTTTTATGTGTAAAAGATGTGCAAAGCCAGAAAAATGATAGATAGATAAAGATACATCGCTTGTACAGCTATTTAGCAGAATTAATGAATAATTTAAGAAAAAGAAATTACTTGGGGTTCCCCCTAATTTTCATAACCAGCACAGGTACGACAGCAGCTGCAGGCTTCAACCCTCAGCGGTCAGCTGTACCTTCACTGGTTTCGAAAAATAGACAGGATCCCACACTGATTTTGTTTGAACAAATAATTTTTAAAAAATGGCGTTGATTCCCCCCCCCCACCTTGATTTTTTATTTAAAAAACCAGCCAAGAGACAGCAGACATCAGGGGGCTGATATTTTTAGGGTGGAATGGACCATGGTTATTTGGCCCTTCCCAGTCTAAAAATAGCAGCCCAAAGCCCAACCCCAGAAGAAGCGCTTCCATTATATGATGCCAATTCTGGTGGTGCTCTAGTCGGCTCTTCCCCTTGCCCTAGTGTGGTGGCAAACTGGGTAATATGAGGTTGATGCCAGCTGTGATTTGCCAGCTGGCATTGAGCCCTGATTTTAGTAATGGGTAGGCTTTTATCAGACACCCCCAATACTAATCCAGTAGTTGAAAGTATCAAGATACATTTTATTTGAGCAAATATCCCACAACTACTGTCCTCGTTCACCAATTTATTTAAAAAAAGTGTTAAAAAAAGGTTCTCAATTGTCACGGTCATCTCCCTGTTTTTAGAGACTAGTGGCAGGTTGAGGATTGGAGCCACTTATCTCTATCTGGGAATCTGCATTGAAATGTGGTTTTGTGTCCCTCAGTAGCTAATCAGTTGTCAGTTTGGCTGCTGGCAGCTTCTCCAGCAGTCACTAGCTGAGTGCGTCAGCTGCAATTACTTTGTAGTCACGCCCATCAGGTTTAAATAGAGGTGTTACCCAGCAATCCCTGCTGTTGATGCAAATCCATTAGTATACTGGCCCCCTTGGTGGAAGGAGCTGAGTTGAAGCATTCCAGAAGCTGGATACTATTCTTTCGTGTTGCAGCATTTCCTCTGTTTGTTTTCCTTCCCTTGTATTTCTGTATTGTATTGATGAGTCTAGTGAACTCATCGGCCTACTCACTAAACAGGGTGAGTTTAAGGCCAGCTGAGAGCCCAAGGCATCCTGCTCGCCAATGGGTTGAAAGAACCTGTATAGGGACACTAGGGAGCTCAGGAGTCAGCTAGAAGTGAGTTCAGGAGGTGCCACCTCACCCCACTCCATAATGGCAAGGACCACCATTGTATTGTGTTCCCAGAGGTCTCCCCTGTTTGTGGTGTTGTTTTGGTGTTTTCTTGTTGTGCATCAGACTCCTTTTTGGTCTGAATGCGCTCGACACTCTTTTAGCACGACAGCAATGATCCATAGTGAGGTCCCGTGACATTTCCCCAAAAACGAACCTAAAAGACACAAAAAGAAAAAATTATTAAATTAGTACAGAGATACCCTCATGCACCAATTTATTTTACTGAAAAAACCCTAATCCAGATTTCATGTAACCCAAAAGGGGGTCGCATGACGTTCCAAGACTCACTGTCCCATCCTATTAAGAACAGAAAATTCCTTATTGGCTGGGAGAGCAGCCATTGCAGCTCCATACACTGATCTGTGGGAGAACCACTTCAATGAACTGAGATGACCTCATGAGGTCACCCCAGGTCAAACCAGTGGGTCACACAGGGCTGTATTTGGCACTAATGCTGCCCTAGGCACTTGAAATGGTTGCGTCCCTTACTGACAAAGTAAATCTATGATTACGTGCACACAACATCAACGGTATTTAAGACAGATCTACTCTGTAACACACTTGAAAATGTGCTAAACGCTGAAAGAAGAAAGAACATCTGCACTTACTGCCCATACGTTAAATTTTTTTCAGCTTCTTTTAACAACTTCAGGTTTGCAAAGACACTAAAGGCCACTTTACATGCAGCGACATCGCTAGCGATGTCGCTGCCGATCGCACCCGCCCCCGTCGGTTGTGTGTCACGGGCAAATCGCTGCCCGTGGCGCACAATATCGTTAGTCCCCGTCACACATACTTACCTGCCTAGCGACGTCGCTGTGGCCGGCGAACCGCCTCCTTTCAAAGGGGGTTGTTCGTGCGGCGTCACAGCGACATCACACGGCAGCCGTCCAATAGAAGCGGAGGGGCGGAGAGCAGCCGAAAGAAAGACACGCCCACCTCGTTGCCGGAGGACGCAGGTAAGGTGTTGTTCCTCGTTCCTGGGGTGTCACACGTAGCGATGTGTGTTGCCGCAGGAACAACGAACAACCTGCGTCCTGCAACAGCAACGATATTTGGGATTAGAATGACGTGTCAACGATCAACGATTAGGTGAGTCATTTTAATCGTTAGCGGTTGTTCGTATGTTTCACACGCAACGAAATTGCTAACGAGGCTGGATGTGCGTCACGAATTCCATGACCCCAACGACATCTCGTTAGCGATGTCGTTGCGTGTAAAGCCCACTTTAGCGTTTAAAATAGGTAACCTAACTATTTTTCGGGCTGCTACAGCCAGGAAGTTGCTGACTAGTACTTAAGGGCCTATGCACACTTACCGGTTTTTCCCGCGGATTTCCTGCAGTTTTGCTGCAGAAAATGTTCATAACATCTCTGCAGTGATTCACCAGTAAAACCTATGGGAAAAAAATGCGGATTCTGACAGCTGCATGTTTTGCTGCGAGAGTCCCACAGCAAAAACAATTGCATGTCACTTCTTTTCCGCAGGTCCCTGCGGGATTTCACTCCATTGACTGCAATGTTATCGTGAAATTCCACAGGGAAGTGATGTCATTACAGGAAGAGGAAGCGGAGCAGACACACATACATCACAGACACAGACATTGAACACACACACATCACTCACACACAGACATATAGACTACACATACAAATCAAACGGAAATATAGAAAAAAAACACGTGGGCTCCACTGTATTTTTACCTTCCAGCCAAGGTAAGCACACAGCGGCGGCCCGGTATTCTCAGGCTGGGGAGGACGGGGGGCAGGGTTAAAGTCCACCCTCCTCCTGCAGCCGAGAATATCAGCCGCAGCTGCCCCGGGACTGTCTCATGCATTATGCGACAGTCCCGGAGTGTCCCCGGCTCTTCCAGATGCAGTGATGCGGTGGCTATCCAGGTAATAACAAGTTAATGGCAGCGCATCGCCGCCATTAGCTCCAGGCTTGATCATGGCAGCGTCTATGTGACAGCTGACATGATCAACCCATAAGTAAAGTGAAAAAACACACACACCGAAAAATCCTTTATTTTAAATAAAACACAAATAAGTCTCCTCGTTCACCCTTTTATTAACCCCTCCACACAGCTCCGACGTAATCCACGTCCTGCGATGCTTGCATCCAGCCGCGACTGACACAGCGCTGAATGCAGCCTCGCAGCGAGACAGCAGAGGGAACCACAGGGCATTTCCCACGGCCGGTAATGTGAAGACACATTACCGCTCGGGAGAAATGCAGCGATCTGTCCTCTATCTATCTATCCCTCTATCTATCTATCCCTCTATCTATCTATCCCTCTATCTATCTATCCCTCTATCTATCTATCCCTCTATCTATCTATCTATCCCTCTATCTATCTATCCCTTTATCAGTCCCTCTATTCTTCTGTTTGTCTATTTATCTATCTACTATCTCAGAAGGAAATGATTTTTGTTTTTTTCAATGTGCTTTATTGCATTGAATGCAATAAAACACATGCACCAACCCGCACACGGCAAAACCGCGAACAATACCGCGGTAAAACTGCAGCAAACCGCATGCGGTTTTCTGGTGCGGCTTGCCACGTTTTTTTACCGCGGGTGCAGTAATCTTTCAGACCCTGCACAATTTTCTTAAGAAAATTCCGTTTTCCAGTGCGCACAGGGCCTTATACAATTTCAATTTTAAAAAAAAAAAGACAGCAGACAAAAGATCTTAGAAAAGAAGCAAAAAACCCCCCAAAACAGCCAGTGTTTGCTAACCTGTCCTCCGCCTGTGAAACTCAAAAGATTCACAGATGTCTAAAAGCCATGGTGTGCACATACCCTAACAGTTCGCATGTCCTTCAGATAGTAGTTAAGGTGCTTGTACACAGACTACAGTTGGCCGAACCTGGAGATAGACAGGTTCGGACGACAGTCTGATTGTCAGGGAGATGAGGACCCAGCATGTCTGATTTTGGACTGTGGATCCTTTTTTATCTCTAAGAGATGAGCCACCGCCAGAGATGTCTACTGTGGAGTGTCTGTCTCAGAGAACACAAGAGTACTCAACAAAATGAGCGCTCCTGTGTATGAGAGAGTCAGGGAGACAGCTGCCAGCCAAATGATGGGACAGCTGTCTATAGTATATGGGGGCTTTAATCACATACTCGTTTGGCTGACGCTCATTGAGACAGCTATATTTTTAGTCTGGCACAGTGACCCTATAATGATCTACTTTCAAGTCTAATAAATTAATTGCTATATCTGAACAACTACATCACCAGAATCAACCCCAATTCACAACTACATCACCAGAACCAGGGTAATGTTTGTATCTGGTGATTATGGTACTCATTGCTGAGTGCGCTTGTGGAGTTAACCCTTGTTACCTTTGTTGCTATCTTTCTGCTCTTGCTTTTCTCCAGAGTATCTCATTGCGTGTTCCTGTGTTTGTAAAGTGTGTCAAAATTTTGGTTTTCCCTTGTCTATCTTTCTGTGTTTCCTTCTCACTTCTGCCCCTTTCTTTCCTGTTTGGAGGGAGAATCAGATTACATCTGGTCTGGAGCATAGCCAGGCACGGGACTCTCTTCACCAGACATCTCCACCATAAGGAGTAACCTTAAGTTAAGGATAGTCTAGAGTCCCCTAGCGTGAGGGACAACATAAGAGCTCCTGTCCCTTGTAATCCTACAGTCACATCGTGACATAAGGTGGATGGTGGAGCATATGGCTTTTTAATTCCAGGGTAGCGACACTAAAGGCTGCTTTACACCAGACAATCTATCGTGCGATAGATTGTCGGGGTCACGGTTTTTGTGACGCACATCCGGCATCGCTGGCGATGCCGGCCTGTGTGACACCTCCTAGCGACGCAGTATCGCTCACAAATCGTGAGTCGTGTACTGCTCGTTAGGTTCCATAATATCGTTTAATTTAGTTGTTCATCGTTTCCGGGGTAGCACACGCCGCTCCGTGTGACACCCCGGGAACGATGAACAGCAGCTCACCTGCGTCACGCGGCCGCCGCCGGCTATGTGAAGGAAGGAGGTGGGCGGGATGTTTACGTCCCGCTCATCTCCGCCCCTCCGCTTCCATTGGCCGGCGGCCGTGTGACGTCGCTGTGACGCCGAACGTCCCTCCCACTCCAGGAAGTGGATGTTCGCCGCCCACAGCGTGGTCACACGAGAGGTAAGTATGTGTGACGGGGGTTACCGACTTTGTGCGCCACGGGCAGTGATTTGCCAGTGACGCAAAAAGGACGGGGGCGGGTACGATCGATTGTGAAATTGCATAATCGGTCGTACCGTGTAAAGCAGCCTTAAGATATTCTGCCTTAACCAGCGTATTTAGATAAAGAGCTGGGATAGTTAACTTAATCTGTGCCCCAGGTGGACAAATGCCTTTCTATGATGATAACAATACTAATATGGCTTATCCAAACCATACACATATACTAGCGCATTTAGGGCATACACCATTGATTGACATGATAGTGTATATACATTTTGGTTACTCCTAATCTAGATACTTTTTGACTTTATACACTGTGTGCAGAATTATTAGACAAGTTGTATTTTAGGAATTTTTTTTTTTCAATTTTTTAATTTTTATTGGGATTTTAAATCATGCAAAAGAACAAATAGTGAATAAGACAAGTAGTAACAAACAGTCCAACATCCTCATAGAATATTCTTTACAGGCAAAATTATGCAATGAAAGTATGAAATAAATCACTGTTGATGTTGACCTTAGAAACCAGAGTACAGGATTTTGTTTATTATTGAACAACAATTATGTTCTCAATCAACCCAAAAGACTCATAAATATCAAAGCTTAATATTTTTGGAAGCTGGAGTGGGTTTCTTAGCTATCTTAGGAGGATATCTGTTTGTGCAGGTAACTATTACTGTGCAGAATTATTAGGCAACTTAATAAAAACCAAATATATTCCCATCTCACTTGTTTATTTTCACCAGGTAAACCAATATAACTGCACAAAATTTAGAAATAGACATTTCTGACATGCAAAAACAAAACCCAAAAAATGAGTGACCAATATAGCCACCTTTCTTTATGATGACACTCAACAGCCTACCATCCATAGATTCTGTCAAGTTGCTTGATCTGTTTACGATCAACATTGCGTGCAGCAGCCACCACAGCCTCCCAGACACTGTTCCGAGAGGTGTACTGTTTTCCCTCCCTGTAGATCTCACATTTTATGAGGGACTACGGGTTCTCTATGGGGTTCAGATCAGGTGAACAAGGGGGCCATGTCATTATTTTTTCATCTTTTAGATCTTTACTGGCCAGCCACGCTGTGGAGTAGTTGGATGCATGTGATGGAGCATTGTCCTGCATGAAAATCATGTCTTTCTTGAACGATACCGACTTCTTCCTGTACCACTGCTTGAAGAAGTTGTCTGCCAGAAACTGACAGTAGGTCTGGGAGTTCAGCTTCACTCCATCCTCAACCCGAAAAGGTCCCACAAGTTCATCTTTGATGATACCAGCTCATACCAGTACCCACCTCCACCTTGCTGTCGTCTGAGTCGGAGTGGAGCTCTCTGCCCTTTACTGATCAGCCTCTGGCCCATCCATCTGGCTCATCAAGAGTCACTCTCATTTCATTAGTCCATAAAACCTTTGAAAAATCAGTCTTAAGATATTTCTTGGCCCAGTCTTGACGTTTTATCTTATGTTTCTTGTACAAAGGTGGTCGTTTTTCAGCCTTCCTTACTTTGGCCATGTCCCTGAGTATGGCACACCTTGTGCCTTTTGATACTCCAGTAACGTTGCAGCTCTGAAATATGGCCAAACTGGTGGTAAATGGCATCTTGGCAGCTTCACGCTTGATTTTCCTCAATTTATGGGCAGTTATTTTGCGCCTTTTTTTACCCAACACGCTTCTTGCGACCCTGTTGGCTATTTGCAATGAAACGCTTGATTGTTCGGTGATCACGCTTCAAAAATTTGGCAATTTCAAGACTGCTGCATCCCTCTGCAAGACATCTCACAATTTTGGACTTTTCAGGGCCCGTCAAATCTCTCTTCTGACCCATTTTGCCAAAGGAAAGGAAGTTGCCTAATAATTAAGCACACCTTATAAAGGGTGTTGATGTCATTACACCACACCCCTCCTCATTACAGAGATGCACATCACCTGATTTACTTAATTGGTATTTGGCTCTCAAGCCTATACAGCTTGGAGTAGGACAACATGTATAAAAATTATCATGTGATTACAATACTCATTTGCCTAATAATTCTGCACACAGTATATGTAATCTTAATTGCATGAAGCAAAATGAATTTCCATGGTAGAGGAATTAAATACTACAAGTTTCTTGTTGAAACAAAGGGTTGGACATGTTGAAAATCGAATCCCAATCCCACTTTACCTTTTTACGTTTTTGCAGAGGTTTTTAGCTGCAGATTTGCCTTGATTTTATGCAAATCCATGCGAATTAAAAGCTGTTCTTTACAATCGCAGCAAATTCTATGAGGTTTCTGAAATCTCATGCACACTCACACAAACATGTCAGGGTTTTTTCCTGACGGTTTTGTGAACCACCTCCTGTTTTGCTACGTTATGAAAAGAATGAACATGTCAATTATTTTCAGTGCTCTTGCTATTGTTTTCACCCTAGTGACAGGTGAACTTGCAGATACCCTAGATCGGTGGGTGTAACCGGTGTGACGACGTGGGCCCCGAGCGTATGGGGGACCCTGCGTCAGGTAGTGGGATTGAGTCACACAGGAGCACTTTATCACTTGAAATGTCCTTGTGGTTTATTTAAGCCTGTTATAAACCGCTGTTACAATTCATTTAAACATATCCGCAAGGCTTTATACACAGTGTCCCCGTGCCGGCATCACAGCCTTTACTCACTGACCTCTCAGCTGTATCCGGGCAAAGACATATATTGCGGTCTCCACTTGCTGACACCCAGTCAGATCACAACCCCCTTCTCCTGGGGTTACTTGTTCAGGAGTCGCAGCACACTTCCCACATGGACTCACCATGTGCTCCAGCAGGGCCGTTTCCTTCCAGGACCCTGGTAGACTGCCATGTGATCACAACCAGACACATGACATCCTCCCAGACACACCCCTGGGTGGGAGGTATGTGGACGGTCAGTCCCGCCCATTGCTTTCTGGGACTATCCCATGCATCTAGCCATGAAACATGTTACCAAAAGACGTGTGGAACTACAAGTCCCAGCGAAGAATCCAGGTACATGACTGAGGTTATCTGCGACACATACCGGCCATTTCCAAGGATACCGAGTGCCATCTTACACCGGGTTAATAAAAACCCCGGTAAGGCCCAGAATTGATTCAGGGTATCTGACCGGCACTTAAATGATGGTGGGGCTACGGGGATTGTAGCAGGCGCGGTATGTTTACCGAATCACCAGCGCGGCTGTACACTCCTGCAGCTCCTCAACTTCCCCGCTCATTACATAGTCACTGCTTTCATCTGATTGGTTGCAGTCAGATGCACCCCCAGCATCTGACTGCAAGCAGTCACAGGCCTGGTCTGCGGGTCTAGCGTAGAGAATGAGTGAGCCGCGCATTCAGCGGTGACCTCACTCAGACTATTCCCGGTCACAGGTATCGCCAGCTGTGACCGGGAATCACCTGAGTAAAGTGACCGCTGATCGTACGGCTCATTCATTCTCTGGAGCTCACCGCGGGCAGTCCTGTTCTATGGCTGCGCGCTGTCAGTGTCAGATGTAGCAGAGCTGAATCGCCGTGGGACCTCGTGTGGATTATGTTGGACCTGCAGGGGTCTGATTAAGGAGTTAATCAAGTGGTGAAAGAGGGAGCTTTTTGTATTTTATTTCAAATAAAGGATATTTTTCAGTATTTGTGTTTATTTCTTGTCACGTATTACAGATTGGTGATGGGGGTGTCTCATAGACACCTGCCATTACCAATCTAGGGCTTAGTCACAGCTATGAGCTGTGATTAACCCCTAATTTTACCCTGATTGCCACTGCACCAGGGCAATTGGGAAGAGCCGGGTAAAGTGCTGGGATAGTCGCATCTAATGGATGCAACAATCCTGGGCGGCTGCAGGCTGATATTTTTAGGCTGAGTCTTTCCAGCCTGAGAATACCAGCCCCCAGCTATCGGCTTTATCTTAGCTGGGTATCAATAATGTAGGGGGGGGGACCGCACACTATTTTTTTTTTAATTATTTATTTAAATAATTAAAAAAAACAGTATGGGGTCCCTCTTATTTTGATAACCAACCAAGATAAAGCCCACAGCTGGGGGCTGTAGCCTGTAGCGGTAAGCTTTATCTGTGCTGGGTATCAAAATATAGGGGACCCTACGCCTTTTTTTTATTTATTGTTTAACTGTACGATAGACCCACAGACTCCCGTGGGAGGAGGGGGAAAGCATTGAATATGGATGAGGCTAATAAGTAGGTACGGATGATCCGAGAATATATGGGCTCCTTCCAGGTTAGTGGGCGTGACCAGTTGGGGTAGTGAGCTTGGTGATGTTTTCTCCCACTACAATCATGCTTCCCCCCCGCCCCCCATGTGATAAGGGCCTGTTGAATGACGTCATACCTGGAAGTAGCCCATACACTCTAGCTGTAGACTGGTAAGTATAGCACGCTTGTTTTGCTTTTTTTTTTTTTTTTTTTATTACCCGAGTGACGGATCCAGGTCAATACCGTCCCAGTTCAGCACTCGGGTACTCTTAAACCCTTGCAGGTCTTGACATCACAGAAACAAACGCTGTAAAAACACCACAAAAAAACACACCAAATCCACAGATGACTCCCAGGAGACATCCTGCCACAAGGTCAGGTTTTGGTCCCGTGTGACCATAGCCTTAGACAAGAGTACAGAAGCTTTCGAAACCTCTGATTGTTGAATATCTCATGTGAATGGCGAGCTTTGGCTGATAAAAGTCAAGATGTATAGTTATTAGGTGTAAATCCTAAGCAACTAATTGCTCTAACGTAAAAGCTGTTTATGAAGAATTAGTGTGCTGTTATATTCCTTTTCTAGTGCAATAATGTGAAAAGGAATCCTGGTCGTTTTGGAAAGTCACAAACCTGATAAAGTTGTGCTGTAAATAGGGATAACTCTCCTGTGGGCTTGGGCATCCAATGCTGTTAACATGCTGCTGCCTTTGGGTGGAGAATCCCATCATAAGAGCCTCTGATATCCAAACGGTGGTAAAGAGATCAAAGGAAAAAAGCCACAAATATTCTTTTTGCAATTCCCTAGGCACTTTTGGTTTGTTGGAAAGCTAAATCTCTATATTCCGTTATTAAAACAGACAAGACTTCTTTAATGACACGTGCAACGTGTTTCTATCCCCTCTGGGATCTTCATCAGTGACCCGATGCCTAATGAAGATGGATAGAAACACAAGCACCTATGGAGATGAAACAGGAATTGTGGCATTTTTTCCAATAGATCTATAATATTTTTTATATCCTGCATTTACACCAGCAGACTTTATATCTAATTTTCATTTGTCTCTGAGCTAGTGGGTGAAGACTAGTTGCTATGATGGCACCCAAAAGCAGCACACAGAGACTTGAGTGAATTTTTCTCTTGTCTTTATGTAACACATGTTCATAAGCAGCAGCACCATCTGTGTGTCTTTCTGCCTCTCTCATGATACACCCACTACATTGACTTCAAAAGCTGTAATATGATCCCAACATAATATGACCAAGAGGCTCGGATGTGAAGTCACTGGTATTGTAAGGCCTAGGACAGATGGCGAGTAATACGGAGCGAGTGGAATGTGATAAAAAAAAATCGCATTCCACTCGGACCAATATTAGCCTATGTACCCGCTCCCATGAGCGATTATTTTCTCAGCCCTAATAGGACCGTGAAAACAGTCGCAGCATGCTGTGAGTGGAATGCAATCCTGTTTCACTCGCACCCATACAAATCTATGGGGCGAGAAAAACATAGTATTGCACTCGCATTACACCGGTGTACTGCGAGTGCAGTGCGATTCTCACATCAGCCGGCAACGGAGTAGATGGGTAGATAAATCCCTCCCCTCCACAGCGTCAGCCCTCCCCTCCTCAGCGCCGGCCATCCCCTCTGCGGCGACAGCCATCCTCTCTGCAGCGCCGGCCCCCCACCTCTGCAGCTGTGGTCTGATCACATGATTGGACCACAGTCGCATGACACTCGGCTCCCGCTGTGCTAACAGCGTGAGCCAAGTGTCATGCGAGGATCGCACATAACCCCCTGTGGCCTCGGCCTAAGTGTACAAAAAGGGTTAGTTCATATATTTGCACATACTATTGATTTAGCTGGCGTTTGTAAGTGGCCATTTAATTTCCCATGTGGGAGCATTGAAGTGAAATTCAATACTTGCTGAGGAATTCCCCCCCCCCCTTCAAAATCACAAGTGATTACTATGAGTCCAAACAGTGGCTACCTGCTGTAATCAGGTTATTCTTAGGGACCTTTTTAACAATAAGCACCAATGAAAAATGGACAATCCCTTTAATTTTAAAAATAAGTTCTTCAAATTCTAGCTATAGCAAGCTTAGCTGTAAAAACATAGAAGGCATTAAATTTGTAAGTCAGCATTTGAATATCATTTTTCTATTTTTCAACGTGGACTACCTGGATCACCTTCTTCATGGGAATATAGATCAGAAGAGGATTGCCAATAACTCAATTACCCTATTGATAAAATTGGTGAGTTTGCCATAAATACCACTTATTTTAACCAGCATTAGCCAAATGACAAGTGGAGTCTTATTGCTATTAGGTTGATAAAAAATGTAATTACCGTATTATTGTATGAGGCTAATTTATTGTCTTGTGCACTAGTCTCTATGACTGTTCTGGAGATCATCAAGTGGCTGCCAGGGCTACACCTAAAATCCTGTATAACCAGTTTAATTAGAAAGTAACACATACTACATTAATATTTGCCGAATACATACACTTACACAAACGATACACTGTTAGACGGCCTTCAGGGAATGTTTTCTTACTTGTGTCTCACACACAGAAATTTAGTTCATATGGATGAGCAAACCCAAACTGTAAAGTTCAAGATTTGTACCGAACATTGGGTGTCCGGGTCTCGGATTCGAACATGGACGGAAAAAAAAGCCTGTGTCGGAGTTCTGGTAATGTTCGTATGTTAATAAAGTTTGTTGAAAGGCTGCAGCACAGCCAATCAACAAGATTTATTGCATGCGGAAGTTGCCTGTGCACTGCAGTGAACAATGAAGATAAAAAAAAATGACGTGGACTCCCACCTATTTTTGATAAACGGTATAGGTAAAGCAAGCAACTGCAGGCTGCAACCCTCAGCCATTAGCTTTACCTTGGCTGGTTATCAAAAATAGGGGGAATCTCATGCAGTTTTTGTTTTAGTTATTTAAATAAATAATTTAAAAACTGGCTTGGGTCCTCTTTATTTTTGATAACCAGCCAAAGTAAAGCAGACAGCTGGGGACTGGTATTATCAGGCTAGGAAGGCCCATTGTTATTGGGCCCTTCCTTTTCCTGAAAATAGCAGCCTGCAGCCGCCATAGAAGTGGCACATCATTAGATGCACCAATTCCGGTGTTTTCTCCGACTCTTCCCGATTGCCCTGGTACAAATGACAGCTGGCTTCAAGCCCAGGGGTTAGTAATGGAGAGGCATCTATCAGACACCCCCATTACTAAGCATAAAGTTATAAAAGACACAGGAAATAAATAGTTTATCTGAATAAAGACTCCCTCACACGTCCTTGTTCACCAGTTTATTACTTCAAAATACATTCTGGAAGTTCCAACTTAATCCAAAGAGTAATTTCCCATGAAGTCCATCAATTCCTATTCTTTGTTCTCAGAATGACATACCATAGGTTACTGCCGGTCAGCAGCAGCCCGGACTTTCTTACAAGCAGTGACGTCAGTAACTCAGTGACGTCACCGCTTGTGAGAAATACCAAAGCTGCTGCTGATCGGCAGTGATCTATTGAGCTGCTTTCTGGAAAAGTTCTCAGAACACACCTCCATAGGAATCAATGAAAGTTGTGGGACATTACTTTTTATATTGTGTCAGAACTTCCAGAATTTATTTTGAACTAATAAATTGGTGAACAAGGAAGTGTGGGGGGAGTCTTTATTCACCAACTGGATTACATAGGAACATAGGATTTTTTTATTAATATATTGGTGAACGAAGGAGCATGGCAAGGCAGAGTTAAGGCCACGTCTCACTTAGCGACATCGCTGCTGAGTCACTGTTTTTGTGACGCAACAGCGATCTTGCTAGCGATGTCGCTATGTGTGACATCCAGCAACGACCTGGCCCCTGCTGTGAGGTCGCCGGTCGTTGCTGAATGTCCTGGACCATTTTTTGGTTGTTGCTCTCCCGCTGTGAAGCACACATCGCTGTGTTTCCCAGCGAGAGAGCAACGATATAAATAAGGGAGCCGGCTTCTGCGGACGCTGGTAACCAAGGTGCACATCGGGTAACCAAGCAAAGGCTTTTCTTGGTTACCCGATATTTACCTTTGTTACCAGCGTCCGCAGCTTCTAGAAGCCGGCTCCCTGCACAGGTAGCCAAGGTACACATCGGGTAACTATAAGCAAAGCGCTTTGCTTAGTAACCCGATGTGTACTATGGTTACCAAGCACAGCGTCGTTACACGGGTCGCTGGTGGCTGATCTCTGATCACTGTGGAGATCTGCCTGTTTGACAGCTCACCAGCAACCATGTAGCGACGCTCCAGCAATCCCTGCCAGGTCAGATCGCTGGTAGGATTGCTGGAGCGTCGCTTAGTGTGACGGTACCTTTAAGGATTGCTCTGAGGTAGCCAACAAGAGCATGTTGTCGTTTATTGTGATAGATAGATAGATAGATAGATAGATAGATAGATCAGACAGGGAAGTTAAGTGGGATGGAGGAAAGATGATGAGTTTGATTTTCTCCACATAGAGCTTTAGGAAGCAAGTGGAGATGAAGGAGTATAAGGCTGATAGACACTCTGGTATTCTGGACAGCAGAGAGGTGATATATGGGCCAGAGAGGTAGATCTGAGTGTTCTTAGCATATAGATGGTATTGAAACCCATGACTTTATGGGTTGTCCCAGGCCAAAGGTATAGATGGAGAATAGGGTTCCCAAAATAGAGGCTTGAGGGACACTAACAGAGAATGGGCAGGATGAGGAAATAGTATGGTAACGGGAGACACTAAATGTGCAGTTAGAAAGGTAAGAGGAGATCCAGGAGAACGCAAGGTCTTTGATGGCAAAGGAAGAGAGGATCTGTAGTAGGAGGGAGAGGTGGACTTTGTTGAAGGCAGAAGGCAGGTCTACAAGGAGTATAGAGAATTGTCTGTTTGCTTTGGTGCTAAGTAAGTAGTTAGTAATTTAAGTTAGGGCAGCTTATGTGGAGGGGTGGGTATTGAAGACATTGTAGGTTGTTGAAGAGCGAATTAGATGAGGTGTGGGAGAATGGTTCAGAGTGGACATGCTGTTCCAGGAGGAGGTGGGATGGAGTGAAGTGCAAGAGCGATGAGGTGCTATTTGGAGAGAAGATGAGTAAGCTCTCCTTCAGTGATGGTTTGGAAGAAGGTTATGGGGAGGGCTACTGGTCTGTTATATGGAGAGGTTGGTGACAGTGTGTGAGTAGTAAATCCTTGCCTGATTTGGTTGATCTTATTTTTAAAATATGCAGCAAAGTCTTCTGCAGAGATAAGGGAGGTCGGAGGGGGCGATGATGGGCGGAGAAGAGAGTTAACATTGTTGAATAACTGTTTTTGGTTGTATTATAAAAAAAGATATGAGGGTTCTGAAGTAGTCTTGTTTAGCAGAGATGAGGGCCGACTTAAATGTGAAAGTTGCTTGTTTGAATATGGTGAAATCTTCCTGTTACCCTATCTGGTATGTTAGTATATATACTATATACTCCTTTTTACACAATTTAATCGTTTCTGGGTTTTTTTCTTGTTTATCTTACTATATTCATAGTGTTTCAGGTTATCGTGTACAATTAAGGGTCACCTTTTATAGGGTTTCTTGACACCAGGCAGTCAGTTTACACTATCCATATGTGGCTTGTGAGTTAATTTAGCATTGATTTTAGTTATTTTCAACTATTTGTGGAATACATCATGTATAAATTAGAGCAATTGTGAAGCAATAAAACTATACATTTTTGGTGTGCACACGATCTGGTTTTTTGGATTCTCTTATTCTTGGATTATAGTTTTCAGTGAATGTGTACTACTAGTGATGAGTGAGTGTATTTGTACCTATTCCCAGAATAGTACGGTATTCAGGCTATTCGTTACATTTCAAGTAATGGTGTATTTGCCTCGCTAATCGGATGTCCCACCCAGTCATCTTGGCGCCTGATTTGCAGCCAATAAACATGCTGGGCTTCTTAACCAATCACATGAATGCCACAGCCATCTTGGTTGTGGCACTACTGTGATTGTCTGGCCGCTCAGCGTAATAGGGTCTATAAAAGGCCTTCCGCCCCCATTTTGCGCACAGCTTTGTATCAATGTAGAGCTAGAGCGAGCAGCCACTAGGGAGAGTGTAGGCCTCTTAATAACACAAAAAAACCTTTTCTGGCCTACCTGCAGTGTATGTCAGTGTAGTATAGGGAGGGACAGATTTCCGAACAGGGACAGGGTTTAAAGCAGTGAGTGTCACTACCACCATAGTACTGCTCAGAAACCAGAATACAAAAGCAATTTTAAGAGCTGATCGCACTGAACAAAGTCGCAGCAGGGAGGGAGAGATTGTGGATTAGGTAGTGAATCTGGACCTGTTTCCACAATATTTAGGGGTTCACAGCCTGCCCTGTGGCGTCCAGATCGGCCATATTAATACGTTGCTAGTGGCTTTTGCAAATAATTACAAATCAGTATTCTAGCAATCAGTGCTGCCTCATACAGTAAAGCACCGTTCCTGTTTCCACAATATTTAGGGGTTCACAGCCTGGCTTGTGGCATCCACATCAGCCACATCAATACGTTGCCATCCAAACTGTAATCACTTTGCATGAACAAGACTTGAATTTAGAAGAGAAATGGTGAGAACATTGGGTCAGTGTAGTAGACGGCGAGCTCCAAACGTTCTCTAACTTACAAAACCCTCAACCAATCTACCAAGGAAAACATGGGTTACTCTAAATCGTATCAGAACAATCTCTGGCGTCTGTGCAGATCTTATGTATAAGTGGGGAACATTTGACTGTCCTACCTGTTACTGTGGAGCAGACCGTCAAACTATCCAGCATATTGTTGAGGAGTGCCCCCTTAGATCCTACCATGGTGAGAAGAATGATTTATATACTGTAAATGATAATCCATATGCCTACATAGAAAATCTTGATATTCGACTTTGATTTTTATCCTTCTGATATTTTTCAATCATTGTCTATTGCCTGGCGGTTATTTTATGTGATGATAAAGATATACGTTCATACGATTAAATAAATAGTGGCCTTTGCAAATACAAAGCATTACTCTAGTATTTTATGCCGCCTGATACACTAAACGCACCGGTCCTGTTTCCACAACATTTAGGGGTTCATGGCCTGACTTGTGCCGTCCATCCATATCAGCCACATTAATACGTTGCTAGTGGCCTTTGCAAATACAAAGCAGGAGCAGGACTCTACCATTTAGTGCTGCCTGATACAATAAACGTACTGGTACTGTTCCCACAAGATTTAGGGGTTCACAGCCTGGCTTGT
Source organism: Anomaloglossus baeobatrachus (assembly GCF_048569485.1). Taxonomy (NCBI): domain Eukaryota; kingdom Metazoa; phylum Chordata; class Amphibia; order Anura; family Aromobatidae; genus Anomaloglossus; species Anomaloglossus baeobatrachus. The sequence goes on from NC_134354.1 coordinate 717,309,016, forward strand.
GGCATCCACATCAGCCACATCAATACATTGCTAGTGGCCTTTGCAAATACAAAGCAGCACTCTAGCATTTTATGCCGCCTGATACACTAAACGCACCGGTCCTGTTTCCACAATATTTAGGGGTTCATAGCCTGACTTGTGCCGTCTGTCCACATCAGCCACATTAATACATTTCTAGTGTGTTTTGCAAATAATTACAAAGCAGTACTCTATCAATCAGTGCTGACTGATGCATTAAACACACCGGTCCTGTTTCCATAATATTTAGGGGTTCTCAGCCAGACTTGTGCCATCTGTCCACATCAACCACATTAAGTCTATGTGCACACGTTGCGTAAATACATGCAGTTACGCTGCGCTTTGTAGCGCAGCGTAACTGCATGCGTCCTGCGTCCCCTGCACAGTCTATGGAGATTGTGCAGGGGCCGTGCGCACGTGGCGTTTAAGAGCGCAGCCGCAGTAGCCGAAGCGCTGCGTAAAAAGAAGTGACATGTCACTTCTTTCCTGCGCTTTGCCGGCAGCTCCTGCTCTGTCTATGGCAGGAGCTGCAGGCAGAGCGCATGGAATCGGCTTTCACTACGGACATTTCTGCAGCGATTTAAAGCGCACATGTGCTCTTCAGATCGCTGCAGAAAATTCTGCAGTGACTGTACGCAACATGCGCACATAGCCTAATACGTTGCCAGTGGCCTTTGCAAATACAAAGGCAGGACCCTACCATTTAGTGCTGCCTGATACAGTAAAGCACCAGTCCTGTTTCTACAATATTTAGGGGTTCACAGCCTGCCTTGTGGCATCCAGATCAGCCACAATAATATGTTGCTAGTGGCTTGTGCAAATACAAAGCAGAACTCTACCATTTTGTGCTGCCTGGTGCAAAGTCCTCACTTGTACTTTTTCCACAATATTTTTGTGGTCAAAGTTTGCTTGGTTTGGCCTATCAACATCTGCAAATATGTCAGCAAAACCCAAAATGACAAAAAAAGGCAGTTGTTAAGGGACGTGGGCGTGGTGTCAGTGAGGGGTGACAAGGCACTGAGTTTGTGTCAGGTCAGAAGAAGCTTCATGCATCCACTATGTTCCTTGCCAAATTTCCCAGTCTGGAATGTAAACGTGTGTGGAAGCCAGAAGAGCGAAAGAAGATTCTGTCTTGGATGGAAGACAAGGCCTCTTCGCATTTGTCAAGTAGCAACCAATCTTCCACGACCACACAGTCTATTGTGGATGCACAGAAGGCTGGACCATCCAATCCTCAACCTGGTCCTCCTTCCTCCCCTCTTCATCAGTCAGAGGAGACATATGGCCCCAAGCTTGGCCACTCTGAGGATCTGTTTTGTACGTACCCATTGGTTGGCGCTGGCCTCTCGCCATGCAGCATTGAAGAGGGACGTAAGGAGGTGGCATGCATTGATGCACAAGTATTTGAGGACCTACAGCTAGAACAAAGCCACTTTGAGGAACAAGATTTACTGTCCCCAGAGGTGGAGGCTGATGACGATGAGACACAGTTGCCATCAGGTCAGCCTACAAACTCAAGTGGGAAGGAGGATGAGATAGAAGACGAGGTGGTCGATGATGAGTACACTGATCCGACCTGGACCGTTGACATGCATAGCCAGCACAGCAACATAGAGGAAGATGGATATGTAGCACCAACGCAAGCACCAAGGGGTAGTGGTTTGCCCAGAGTGAGAACTGGGTCAAGTATTCCCAAGAGCAGTCCCACTGTGGCCCAAGTCAGGGGAAGGGGACATTCAGCCGCTGTCTGGAATTTTTTTTCTGAAAATGCTTCAGAGAAAAACATTTTAATATGTAGCATCTGCCATACAAATTTGAACAGAGGCCAGGTCAAAGGCAACCTGAGCATCACCAGTATGTAGAAGGACATGGCAGCCAAGCACCCCAGAAGGTGCGCAGAACACCAGGGTACCAAATTTGTGACTCCAGGTCAAACCACTGCCATGTCGCCTGTGCTACGTCCTTCACAATCTTCTGTCCAGGAGGCAGGCATTCATACATCCGGCCCACAAGGTGCAATTGCACAGACACAGCAGACATCAACCACATCCACTTCCTTGTCCCAGGGAAGCATCTAGTTATCCATGCTTAAGATCTTGGAAAGGAAGTGTAAATACCCAGCTATGGACCCACAGGCACAACACCTAAACTCACACATTGCCAAATTGCTAGCCGTGGAGATGTTGCCGTTTAGCCTTGAACACAGTGTTTCCGTGATCTCTTGGCTGTGGCTGCGCCATGATACAGTGTTCCCAGCTTTCACTATTGTGCCATTGTGCCATCCCTGTGTTACACAAGCACATGTTAAACCATCTCAATCGTGCTCTGACCAATGCTGTAACCGGGAAGGTCCACCTAACAACAGATATGTGAACAAGTTGTTGTGGACAGGTACGATACAAACCTGTCATGGCACACTGGGTGAACCTGGTGGAGGCTGGGACAAAGCTGCAAACTGTAACATCACACATCTTACCCACGCCAAGAATAGTGGGCCCAACTTCTACCAGCATTTCCGCCTCATCATATGCCACTTCCTGTCTCCCCTCCTCCTCATCCTCTGCTGAATTACCGGCAAAGCGGCAACACACTCTGCTGAAGCTGATCTATTTAGGTCACATACCACACACTGCAGCAGAGCTGTGGCAAGTTATAAAAGAGCAGACCAATCTGTGGCTTTCCCTGCTACACCTACAACACGGTCTGGTTTGCGACAATGGGTGTAACCTGGTGGCGGCTTTAAACGCCGGCAAGTTGGTACACGTGCCATGCATGGCTCACGTGCTGAACCTAGTTCAGAAATTAATAAAAACATACCCTGACTTGCCATACCTACATGAGAAGGTGCGCCATATTAGTGCCCATTTCTGCCATTCCTCTACCGCTTTTGCTAGTCTGACAGCGTTTAGGTTATACCCATCTTCTCTCTTCAGGGGCACACCGCTCCCCGGCCATCCCAAACTTCTGCTTGGGGAAGTGAGTTCTAATAAATAATTGACAGGTTACGCAAGTAGCATTATATTTCCTCTGGATTATACATCCATGATATCAGCTGATGGGAAGGTTAGATTGGAGGGGTGAAAAGAAGAGATTCAGCCAGCCCCTCCAATCTAATGTTCCCATCAGCTGAGACCATGGATGTATAATCCAGAGGAAAGATAATGCTACTTGTCTAACCTGTCAATTATTTATTAGAACTCACTTCCAGTGGCCAGTATTGTGGATTGGTTTCTGGACTACTTGCTTGCACTGGAACCTATTATACGGAAATAAATGGGGCTGAGTCAGGTGAACAGGAGCAAGAACTAGTATGCATGCTTCTGAGATCCTGACCGATTGCAGTGTTTGTACCAACTGCTGACGTTTAGCCACTTCGCAAAATAGAAGTAGTGTCTTGACAATGAGCAGTAACCAAAATCAAAAGACAACAGCAAATGAACAGGAGACAGCTAGAAAAATAAAGTAAATTACAACTTGGTCATTTGCTTTTGTAAAGAACAAAAAAGAAAAATGTCGCCTGAGGCGTAAAGGACTAATATTTTCTGTACAAAATGAATATTCAAACCAAGCATGCACCTTGTAAGGGACATAACACTAATATAAGCTGTACCATTGCTGTGTTTGTTAGAAGTCGTTCTTGAGAAAAATATGCTAAGGAGCTGCTCGATGCACTCTTGTCGTGGTTGAGAAGTTACCTGGTACCAAGCCATTTGATTTCTATCTCCATCTGATTTCACAAGATCTGTAGGAGAACAGAGATAGATGTAAAAACAAATAGGTGGGAAGTTGCGCTGATCTGGTACCCCAAGAGTGCACTGATTACCTCCTTAGCATATTTGAATGAAGAACGATTTCTGGTAGATGCAGCAATTTAATCAGTTAAAAAGAATATGGCACCAGATTTTTGCTATCCATCTGAGACCAGCGTAATGCAAAGGAAGAGCCCCTGATTCCAGCGATGTATTTCTTACTGATCTATTTGCTGTCATTTTGATAAAATCCCTGTTTTTTCTGCTGCAAATCGAGCAGTTCTCTGAATGCTGATGTAATGAAGTCACTACTTCCGGGTTATACAAACAGAAGAGTAGTCAGGAAAGCCAGGATCTGGTAACAGGAGGACACGTATGGATCAAGGGAGTACACAGAGGTGTAGTCAGGTCACAATCCAGGGGTCAGAATTCCAGGATAGATTCAGGGAGTAAACTGAGACGTGATCAGGTAACGGTCCGAGGTCTAAAGGCAGGAGGTAGCAACAGGAACAGGGAGCGGGCAGAGAGTAGTCAAACAACAGTCCGTGGTCAAAAAACAAAGTTCAGAACACTAGAAGAAATGCAGGCCAACAGCACAACAGCAGAACCAGAATGTACTACTGGCAAGGTTCTGGGAGAGCATGCTCAGTAAAGAAGCAGAGCAATTACCAGGAAGATGGAACACCTGAGTAATCAGCACCTCCCAGACCCAGCATGGAATCCTGCGCTGTCAATCAACCTGCCAGCTCAGTAAAACTCAGCAGAGAATCCCTAATGTGCAAGATGCTCTGCACAGAGGAATCGTGTCACTGCCAGATCACTAGTCCAGGAAAGTGCAGCAGAGCATCTCCTAGTGTGAAAGATGCTCTGCACAGAGGAATCGTGACAGCTGAGCTCTGTATAACCCCACCCTTACCACTCATTGGCAGCTTTCTGCCCATATACAGTGTATACAGAAAGCTGCTAATACGTGGTGGGGTGGGGTTACATACAGCTCATTAATACAGACTTGGCAGCAGGTTTTCTAGTCCTCTAGTAATAATCTCCTGTTGAATAACTGATTTTCATTAAAACTACACTAAGCAGCCCAGTAGGTGATACATCACTGGAATCAGGGTCTCTGTCTCTACATTATGCTGTTACATTAGGTGGTAAATACCTGGTGACAGATTCCCTTTAATAGATCTGTACTGCACTTTTCTAATATATTTTTACTTCTTGTCAGTAGAAGAAAATATAAGCCATGTAAGACATCAGATTTAGATTTACCAGTGACATTAATTTAAGGTTGCCAATTTCATCATCTTCTGACATTCCATAATTTCTTTACTATTACAGGAAGAACTATAATTTATGTTGTTGATTCCATTACTTGAAAACTTGGAGAATTTATTACAGCACAATGTAACACGTGCTCATTAACCCTCTAACAACCATGCTTGTTTGGGCCTTAAATAGGTTGCCACAGTAAGAAAGAAATTTTAGAAGGCATAAAAAGTAATAAAATACTCACTAAATAACCCATGGTAATCCAGCTGCAGTCATTCTGGTGGTCTCCGCCAGGGCAGTGAGTAAATTGGGCAGTTGTGTGGGAATGTGGTTCCCATAGGGCCTAAGGTTGCACAAATCACTCATCATGTTGTGGCGCCCTGGACAAGCCAGGACGTCACAGGTACTGCAACAACACACCCCACACCCCGGCTAGGCACATCAAGGTCAGACAAAAATCCTTGTTGCCTCCCTCCAGGGGCTGATGTCCACACCAGGGGGCGGAGTCAGGCGGTTGGCCCCACCCATCAAGGAGTTCACAGTCCTGGAGGCGGGAAAAGGAGAGGAGAAGAGTTTGGAGTTTGAGGAGTGGAGGAGTGAAGTGGTAGTGGAGGAGACTGACCGTGTCCAGGTGCGTGGCCCGGGCACATACAGCAAGGTTGGCAGACGGTGGTGACCGTCTGCAGGAGAGGCTGATTGACGTGAACCGTAAGGACCGGGGACGGGCGGTGGCCCGCCGGTACCGGATCGGGGAGCGAAGAGAAGCCAGCACCATTTGGCAGGGCTTACCTACCCTGACCAGGCTAGGAGTCGCCGTAAAACCAGTCAAATCCATTAGCAAAGGGAACCTCCGGGGTTTCCCAGCAGTCAAGACCCGATTGAAGGCAACAGCTCAAACCGTGAAGGGAAATACAGTCACCGCCAAGGCTACAGTTCCCAGGGCCAGAGCAAAAGCGGCTCCCTCAGCCTCCATCCAAGCTGGGGAGCGGGTTACCGGTGGGAAGCCACCAGAACCGAGAACATAACACAGGTGCAGGGAAAGGCAGTCACCACCAACCTACCGGGAGAAGAACTACCGCAGCCGCCTGTGGGACCCGTCCATCCAGCCGTTTGTTTTATCGGAGACTTTGCATTCGTCATTGGCTGAGTGAGTACCACCGTGCCGTGCGGCACCGCGCTGCCCCCGGGACCCTGCACCTCACCAGGCCCCGTAGCCTACCTGCCATCCCTCCCTCACCGGGCCCCGGGAGAACCAATACCCCTACCCACGGAGCGGAAGAGCAACATCCAAGCTGCTCCCTGTCATCGCTCCCGGGATCCCCGTCCAGAGCAGCGGTGGTGTCACAACCTCACCACAACCGTGGGTGGCGTCACGGACAATAAATCCCCAAAACCACCCCTCTTTTCACTCACGGGCGAGGAGCGCCGCTCGAGTCCCCGGATCCGGCCCACCGCTCGAGCCACCGAGCAGCAGGCAAAGCAGCAGCGCCGGACCCGAGCGTGGTGAGCGCAGCGTCCCCTCCCCGCCCGCGACAATGTCACCTAGAAGTGCCTTACAGCTCTCACAAGTATGCTGTTGTAGGCCGTGCTCACTGTTTGGCACCATTCACACGTTAAGTATTTGGTCAGTTTTTACATCTGTATTTGTAGGGGGAAAAAATCAGGAGTGAGTGAAAAATGTAGACGTGTTCCCCATGTTTCTATTGTACTTTTCCTCTAAATGTCCCACTCCAGAGTTTGACTAACAAATACTGATGTAAAATAGTGACTAAATACTGAACACGACTATGTGGCCTTAGTAGGTGCAGGAGCAGTCACATTGTGTTCCTAGCAGCGGCCCTTCCAGTCAATTACGGTAGTTGTGATCCGCGCCTACGTGTCTCTTCTTCATCTTCTGGCTTATTCCATTTTTGGAGGTGGGTCAAACATAGCAATTATGATACTGTTCCTTATTTGTTTATTTACTGTGCTGATTAAATGATCTGATCTTCAATGCTACTTCATGCCCTTATAATCTTCCGTCAACATCCTTCTCTGTGGCCTATCTAATAATTCTCTCACACCTCTCCAGTGCATCCTTAAAGGGAATCTGTCACCAGGATTTTGCAATATAAGATGAGGACAGCATGCTGCAAGAGTTAAAAAAGAAAAAAACATCTGTGCTTCTCTTATCTGTGTGCAAAGCTATTGTTTACTAATACTAAAGTGTTTGTTGCTCTGTGATTAACATTGGTGTGACTCCTCTGCACATGCAGAGCAGACCAGGGTACCCCCTGCTGTGATTGACACTTCACAGTCAATGCACAATCTCTACTGAGAGCCTGGTGTGGGCGGGGACAGCTCCCAGCTCTGCTACACTCAATTCTGAGATAAAGTCAGAACTGCTGCATCCTGTAATGTAGGATAAAAATGGCTAGTTTCAAAATCTCTTTGCCGACATTATGCTGATCTCAGATGATGTAGAAAAACCTGTTGACAGATTCCCTTTAACTCTGCTTCCCAACTAATCCACCTCTCTCCTCTCTACTCCTCCTCTTCTGTTCTATGTAGATCTATTCATTGGATCCCAATTCTCCAAGGTATCTAATTTAAGCTACTAACACTGACCTACAAAGCCGTCCATAATCTGTCTCCTCCGTATATGTCCAAACTAGTCTCCCGATATACTCCTACAGGTGATCTCCGATGCTCCCAAGACCTCTTTCTCTCCCTCACACTTATCTTTTCCTCATCTAACCGCCTTCAAGACTTCTCTCAAGTATCCCCCGTCCTCTGGAATTCTGTGCCCCAACACGTGAAATTATCTTCTACAGTCACAAGTTTCAAACAGAACTTGAAAACCCATCTCTTCAAGAATGCCTACAGTCTGCAATGACCCCACTGCCACTTCACAACTGCAGCTGCTGCAACCTCCCACACACCACACACCTATTGTCTCCTCCCCAATATTCTATAAAATGTAAGGCCGCAAGAGCAGAGCCCTCTGTATTGGTCTGTATACGTAGCTTATATCTGTATTTTGTATATAGCTCCTTCTTATGTACAGCATCATGGGATCAATGGTGTTTTATAACTAAATAAATTATTATTATTATTATTAATAATAATAATAAAAACCCAACCCCCCAGGATAGATCTGCAGAGAAATTGAAGACAATAATGATGTTCCTTCTACAGGTTACAGCTGGTGTTACAATGACTACCGGATAGTGGGGACCCGGGGCTCCTAGGCTGTCCCTCAAGCTAGGGGGCCTATGCAATCCCTAAACTCAGGGATACTCCTGATCGTAAATACAAATATCCATCAGGATTTAGAACAATTAATCCCACCATACACCATGTGTAATGAGAGGGGCTTGCACATACTCAGTAAGCATGCAGAAACAGGAGAAAACGAGTATAAAGTGCAAAAATATGTTTTATTTGAACAATAGGTGACAATAAAAAAATACCAATTGTACAGAAAAAGAGAAAATAGAAACCAGAGGCAAAGAGAGGACTATAAACACCGGCAATGTACAGTCATATGAAAAAGTTTGGGCACCCCTATTAATGTTAACCTTTTTTCTTTATACCAATTTGGGTTTTTGCAACAGCTATTTCAGTTTCATATATCTAATAACTGATGGACTCAGTAATATTTCTAGATTGAAATGAGGTTTATTGTACTAACAGAAAATGTGCAATCCGCATTTAAACAAAATTTGACCGGTGCAAAAGTATGGGCACCCTTATCAATTCCTTGATTTGAACACTCCTAACTACTTTTTACTGAGTTACTAAAGCACTAAATTGGTTTTGTAACCTCATTGAGCTTTGAACTTCATAGGCAGGTGTATCCAATCATGAGAAAAGGTTTTTAAGGTGGCCACTTGCAAGTTGTTCTCCTATTTCAATCTCCTATGAAGAGTGACATCATGGGCTCCTCAAAACAACTCTCAAATGATCTGAAAACAAAGATTATTCGACATAGTTGTTCAGGGGAAGGATACACAAAATTGTCTCAGAGATTTAAACTGTCAGTTTCCTCTGTGAGGAACATAGTAAGGAAATGGAAGAACACAGGTACAGTTCTTGTTAAGCCCAGAAGTGGCAGGCCAAGAAAAATATCAGAAAGGCAGAGAAAAAGAATGGTGATAACAGTCAAGGACAATCCACAGACCACCTCCAAAGACCTGCAGCTTCATCTTGCTGCAGATGGTGTCAATGTGCATCGGTCAACAATACAGCGCACGTTGCACAAGGAGAAGCTGTATGGGAGAGTGATGCGAAAGAAGCCGTTTCTGCAAGCACACCACAAACAGAGTCGCCTGAGGTATGCAAAAGCACATTTGGACAAGCCAGTTACATTTTGGAAGAAGGTCCTATGGACTGATGAAACAAAGATTGAGTTGTTTGGTCATACAAAAAGGCGTTATGCATAGAGTCAAAAAAACACGGCATTCCAAGAAAAGCACTTGCTACCCACAGTAAAATTTGGTGGAGGTTCCATCATGCTTTGGGGATGTGTGGCCAATGCCAGCAATGGGAATCTTGTTAAAGTTGAGGGTCGCATGGATTCAACTCAGTATCAGCAGATTCTTGACAATAATGTGCAAGAATCAGTGACGAAGTTGAAGTTACGCAGGGGATGGATATTTCAGCAAGACAATGATCCAAAACACCGCTCCAAATCTACTCAGGCATTCATGCAGAGGAACAATTACAATGTTCTGGAATGGCCATCCCAGTCCCCAGACCTGAATATCATTGAAAATCTGTGGGATGATTTGAAGCGGCTGTCCATGCTTGGCGACCATCAAACTTAACTGAACTGGAATTGTTTTGTAAACAGGAATGGTCAAATATACCTTCATCCAGGATCCAGGAACTCATTAAAAGCTACAGGAAGCGACTAGAGGCTGTGATTTTTGCAAAAGGAGGATCTACAAAATATTAATGTCAGTTTTATGTTGAGGTGCCCATACTTTTGCACCGGTCAATTTTTTGTTGAAATGCGGATTGCGCATTTTCTGTTAGTACAATAAACCTCATTTCAATCCAGAAATATTACTCAGTCCATCAGTTATTAGATATATCAAACTGAAATAGCTGTTGCAAAAACCCAAATTGTTATAAAGAAAAAAGGTTAACATTAATAGGGGTGCCCAAACTTTTTCATATGACTGTAAAACACCAGAAAATCAGTTCACATTAAATGGGTATTGGTTACCAAAATATGTCACTTATGGGGGAATAACCGAAATGTCCGATGGTATCATTATACCATCACATCCCCTATTCAATGTATATGGAAAGGCTATAAATACAAATCATGTACCCATATAAGCAAAAAAAATAGCCAATACAATATTAGAGACAATAAAACCAAGTTTTATTAATGAATGATTAAAAACAAGATAAAAAAAGAATATAGTGCAAAGTGCACAATAGGACGGCACGACAAGGGACATATAACAGTATCAAAATTTACAAGAATATTTTTGAAGGCTCCACATGATAGACCAGAAAAATTGGAAAGGAAAATATAATAATAGTCAATCACAAATAGCATAAAGTGTAAACGGTACGTCCAAGGTAGTATATTCTCCCAAATAAGATTCGCAGATACAGAAGGGTAAAGCCTGCTTTACACGTTGCAATTTCGATATTGTATGCGATTTGCAACGCCCCCATCGTATGTGCGGCACGTTCAATTTGTTGAATGTGTCGCACACACGAGTAAGGCTACTTTCACACGTCCGGTTTGAGCCATGCGGCTCAATCCGGCTGTGAAACCTATGCAACGGATGCGGTGAAAACACTGCATCCTTTGCATAAGTTTTTACATGCGGCCGGTCCGTTTTTTTCCGCATCGCGCCGCATCCGGCATCCATAGGCATGCATTGAAAATGCGCCGCAGCGGCCGGATGCGGCGCGATGCGGTTTTTTTTGCCGGAGCAAAAAACGTTGCAGGGAACGTTCTATCCGGCCGCCGCATTTATTTATTTTGCCGCATCCGGAAAAAAACGGATGCACCGCAAAGCCATCAGGTACAATCCGGTTACAATGCAAGTCTATGGGGATAAACCGGATGCGATACCGGATCCGGTTTACCCGTTTTTTTCCGGATTGTACCTGATGGGAAAAAACTGATGTGTGAAAGTAGCCTAACCCCCCGTCACACATACTTACCCGTCCATACGACCTCGATGTGGGCGGCGAACATCCACTTCCTGGAGTGGGAGGGACGTTCGGCGCCACATCAACGTCACGCGGCAGCCGGCCAATAGAAGCGGAGGGGCGGAGCTGAGCGGGACGTAAACATCCCACCCGCCTCCTTCCTTCCGCATTGCTGGCCGGGAGCTGCTGGACGCAGGTAAGATCTGTTCATAGTTCCCGGACTGTCACACACTGCGATGTGTGCTACCCCGGGTTGATGAACAATCTGACGTTCAATTCATGAGGAATGAACGACGTGCGTGCGATGAACGTTTTACCGTTCAATCGCAATCGCACGTAGCTGTTACATGCTACCATGTACCTTACGATGCTGGATGTGCGTCACTTACATGACCCCGCCGACACATCGTAAGATAAATTGTAGCATGTAAAGCGGGCTTAACACTTATTTGAAGCACAGAATTGCACATAAAATATAATATCTATATATATAATTGCCTTATTCTGTCTGTCTTGCTCCAAAATTCTGGCATTACCGTGACAAGCGTCTCATTGGCCGCTCGCCTCGCCTCTGCTCCGCCCCCCCTGCACGGATTGGCCGCTCGCCCAGGCTCTGCCCCCACGGATTGGCCTCTCGCCCCGGCCCCCTGCACGCATTGGCAACTCGGCCACACCCCGCCCCCCTCACGCATTGCACGCTCGCTCTGGCCCCGCCCCCCGCACGCATTCCCCGAACCGACACGGAGCCCCGACTCCCAGGTGAGTGCTGTACCCCCGGGAGCCCACACCAGCGTACGCCGGCAACCCAGCCGACACATACCCTCGCATTGCTGGGGTTGCCGGTGTACGCTGGTGTGGGCTCCCGTGCGTGCGGGGGGCGGGGTATGCTGCTAACCATGGTACACATCGGGTAATATTGTGTAGCATGGTTACCAGCGTATGCCGGCTCCCTGCCCATTCAGATCGTTGGTCTCCCGCTGTCACACGCTGATGTGTGCTGCACAGCAGGAGACCAACAAGTAACCCAGCACTGTCTCTTTGAATACTTACCTGATGTGTACCATGCTTACTAGCATACCACGACTCCCGGCACACGTACGCTGATAACAATGATACACATCAGGTAACTATGGAAAGCGCTTTGCATAGTTCCCCCCTCAGGCACGCCCCCATGCTCGGCCACGCCCCCCGCTCACCCCTCTGCCCCGCTTGGCCACGCCCCCCACACTCTGCCCCCTCGGCCACGCCCCCCCCCCACACTCTGCCCCGCTCGGCCACGCCCCCCACACACTCTGCCCCGCTCGGCCACGCCCCACACTCAGCCACGCCTCCCCCTCAACCACACCCCCACGCTTGGCCACGTCCCACACTTGGCCACGCCCCCACACTCTGCCCCCCCTCAGCCACGCCCCCCACACTCTGCCCCCCTCGGCCAAGCCCCCCCCACACTCTGCCCCCCTCGGCCACGCCCCCACATGCTCGACCACGCCCCCACATGCTCGGCCACACCTCACCGCTCGGCCACGTCTGCCCCGCTCGGCCACGCCCCCCACACACATTGGGCACCTATACACCTCTCCCCAGGACTACTCCACCTATCAGACACCTCTCCTCCAGGACTACTCCTATTATACTTCTCACCTCCAGGACTACTTCTCCTATTATCCTACTTTCACTCCATGACTACTCCTCCTATTATACTCCTCTACCCCCAGGACTACTCCTCGTATTATACTCCTCTCCCCCCAGGACTACTCCTCCTATTATCCTCCTCTCCCCCCAGGGTCTACTCCTCCTATTATACTCCTCACCTCCAGGACTACTCCTCCTATTATACTCCTCACCTCCAGGACTACTCCTCCTATTATACTGCTCACCTCCAGGACTACTCCTCCTATTATACTCCCTTCCCCCCAGGACTCCTACTCTTATTATCCTTCTCTCCCCCCAGGAATACTCCACCTATTATCCTCCTCTCCCCCCAGGACTACTCCTCCTATTATCCTGCTCTCCCCCCAGGACTACTCCTCCTATTATACTCCTCTCCCCCCAGGACTAATTCTATTATACTCCTCTCACCCCAGGACTACTCCTCCTATTATCCTGCTCTCCCCACAGGACTACTCCTCCTATTATCCTCCTCTCCCCCCAGGACTCCTCCTCCTATTATTATTCTCCCCCCCCCAGGAATACTCCTCCTATTAGACTCATCTCCCCCCAGGACTACTCCTATTAGACTCCTCACCCCCAGGACTACTCCTCCTATTATACTCCTCACCTCCAGGACTACTACTGCTATTATCCTCCTCTCCCCCCATGACTACTCCTCCTATTATACTCCTCTCCCCCCAGGACTACTTCTATTATACTCCTCTCACCCCAGGACTACTCCTCCTATTATCCTCCTCTCCACAGGACTACTCCTCTTATTATCCTCCTCTCCCACCAGGACTACTCCTCCTATTATTCTTCTCCCCCCCCCCAGGAATACTCCTCCTATTAAACTCTTCTCCCCCCAGGACTACTCCTCCTATTATACTCCTCTCCCCCCAGGACTACTTCTATTATACTCCTCTCACCCCAGGACTACTCCTCCTATTATCCTCCTCTCCACAGGACTACTCCTCTTATTATCCTCCTCTCCCACCAGGACTACTCCTCCTATTATTCTTCTCCCCCCCCCAGGAATACTCCTCCTATTAAACTCTTCTCCCCCCAGGACTACTCCTCCTATTAGACTCCTCACCCCCAGGACTACTACTCCTATTATACTCCTCACCTCCAGGACTACTACTCCTATTATCCTCCTCTCCCCCCAGGACTACTCCTCCTATTAGACTCCTCACCCCCAGGACTATTCCTCCTATTATCCTCCTCTCCCCCCAGGACTACTCCTATTAGACTCCTCACCCCCAGGACTACTCCTCCTATTATCCTCCTCTCCCCCCAGGACTACTCCTCCTATTAGACTCCTCACCCCCAGGACTACTCCTCCTATTATCCTCCTCTCCCCCCAGGACTACTCCTCCTATTATATTCCTCACCTCCAGGACTACTCCTCCTATTAAACTCCTCACCCCCAGGACTACTCCTCCTATTAGACTCCTCTCCCCCCAGGACTACTCCTCCTATTATCCTCCTCTCCCCCGAGGACTACTCCTCCTATTAGACTCCTCACCCCCAGGACTACTCCTCTTATTATCCTGCTCTCCCCCCAGGACTACTCCTCCTATTATATTCCTCACCTCCAGGACTACTCCTCCTATTATTCTCCTCTCCCCCAGGACTACTCCTCCTATTAGACTCCTCTCCCCCCAGGACTACTCCTCCTATTATCCTCCTCTCCCCCCAGGACTACTCCTCCTATTAGACTCCTCACCCCCAGGACTACTCCTCTTATTATCCTGCTCTCCCCCCAGGACTACTCCTCCTATTATATTCCTCACCTCCAGGACTACTCCTCCTATTATTCTCCTCTCCCCCAGGACTACTCCTCCTATTATCTTCCTCTCTCCCCAGGACTACTCCTCCTATTAGACTCCTCTCCCCCCAGGACTACTCCTCCTATTATCCTCCTCTCCCCCGAGGACTACTCCTCCTATTAGACTCCTCACCCCCAGGACTACTCCTCTTATTATCCTGCTCTCCCCCCAGGACTACTCCTCCTATTATATTCCTCACCTCCAGGACTACTCCTCCTATTATTCTCCTCTCCCCCAGGACTACTCCTCCTATTAGACTCCTCTCCCCCCAGGACTACTCCTCTTATTATCCTGCTCTCCCCCCAGGACTACTCCTCCTATTATATTCCTCACCTCCAGGACTACTCCTCCTATTATTCTCCTCTCCCCAGGACTACTCCTTCTATTATCTTCCTCTCTCCTTCAGGACTACTCCTCCTATTATTCTTCTCCCCCCCCCCGAATACTCCTCCTATTAGACTCCTCTCCCCCCAGTACTACTACTCCTATTAGACTCCTCACCCCCAGGACTACTCCTCCTATTATCCTCCTCTCCCCCCAGGAATACTCCTCCTATTAGACTCCTCTCCCCCCATGACTACTCCTCGTATTAGACTCCTCACCTCCAGGACTACTCCTCCTATTATCCTCCTCTCCCCCCAGGACTACTCCTCCTATTATACTCCTCACCTCCAGGACTACTACTCCTATTATCCTCCTCTCCCCCCAGGACTATTCCTCCTATTATCCTCCTCTCCCCCCAGGACTACTCCTCCTATTAGACTCCTCACCCCCAGGACTACTCCTCCTATTATCCTCCTCTCCCCCCAGGACTACTCCTCCTATTAGATTCCTCACCCCCAGGACTACTCCTCCTATTATCCTGCTCTCCCCCCAGGACTACTCCTCCTATTATATTCCTCACCTCCAGGACTACTCCTCCTATTATTCTCCTCTCCCCCAAGACTACTCCTCCTATTAGACTCCTCACCCCCAGGACTACTCCTCCTATTATCCTCCTCTCCCCCCAGGACTACTCCTCCTATTAGACTCCTCACCCCCAGGACTACTCCTCCTATTATCCTGCTCTCCCCCCAGGACTACTCCTGCTATTATATTCCTCACCTCCAGGACTACTCCTCCTATTATTCTCCTCTCCCCCAGGACTACTCCTCCTATTAGACTCCTCTCCCCCCAGGACTACTCCTCCTATTATCCTCCTCTCCCCCCAGGACTACTCCTCCTATTAGACTCCTCACCCCCAGGACTACTCCTCTTATTATCCTGCTCTCCCCCCAGGACTACTCCTCCTATTATATTCCTCACCTCCAGGACTACTCCTCCTATTATTCTCCTCTCCCCCAGGACTACTCCTCCTATTATCTTCCTCTCTCCCCAGGACTACTCCTCCTATTAGACTCCTCTCCCCCCAGGACTACTCCTCCTATTATCCTCCTCTCCCCCGAGGACTACTCCTCCTATTAGACTCCTCACCCCCAGGACTACTCCTCTTATTATCCTGCTCTCCCCCCAGGACTACTCCTCCTATTATATTCCTCACCTCCAGGACTACTCCTCCTATTATTCTCCTCTCCCCCAGGACTACTCCTCCTATTAGACTCCTCTCCCCCCAGGACTACTCCTCCTATTATCCTCCTCTCCCCCCAGGACTACTCCTCCTATTAGACTCCTCACCCCCAGGACTACTCCTCTTATTATCCTGCTCTCCCCCCAGGACTACTCCTCCTATTATATTCCTCACCTCCAGGACTACTCCTCCTATTATTCTCCTCTCCCCAGGACTACTCCTTCTATTATCTTCCTCTCTCCTTCAGGACTACTCCTCCTATTATTCTTCTCCCCCCCCCCCCCGAATACTCCTCCTATTAGACTCCTCTCCCCCCAGTACTACTACTCCTATTAGACTCCTCACCCCCAGGACTACTCCTCCTATTATCCTCCTCTCCCCCCAGGAATACTCCTCCTATTAGACTCCTCTCCCCCCATGACTACTCCTCGTATTAGACTCCTCACCTCCAGGACTACTCCTCCTATTATCCTCCTCTCCCCCCAGGACTACTCCTCCTATTATACTCCTCACCTCCAGGACTACTACTCCTATTATCCTCCTCTCCCCCCAGGACTACTCCTCCTATTAGACTCCTCACCCCCAGGACTACTCCTCCTATTATCCTCCTCTCCCCCCAGGACTACTCCTCCTATTAGATTCCTCACCCCCAGGACTACTCCTCCTATTATCCTGCTCTCCCCCCAGGACTACTCCTCCTATTATATTCCTCACCTCCAGGACTACTCCTCCTATTATTCTCCTCTCCCCCAAGACTACTCCTCCTATTAGACTCCTCACCCCCAGGACTACTCCTCCTATTATCCTCCTCTCCCCCCAGGACTACTCCTCCTATTAGACTCCTCACCCCCAGGACTACTCCTCCTATTATCCTGCTCTCCCCCCAGGACTACTCCTGCTATTATATTCCTCACCTCCAGGACTACTCCTCCTATTATTCTCCTCTCCCCCAGGACTACTCCTCCTATTATCTTCCTCTCTCCCCAGGACTACTCCTCCTATTATACTCCTCTCCCCAGGACTACTCCTTCTATTATCTTCCTCTCTCCTTCAGGACTACTCCTCCTATTAGACTCCTCTCCCCCCAGGACTACTACTCCTATTAGACTCACAACCCCAGGACTACTCCTCCTATTATCCTCCTCTCCCCCCAGGAATACTCCTCCTATTAGACTCCTCTCCCCCCATGACTACTCCTCGTATTAGACTCCTCACCCCCAGGACTACTCCTCCTATTATCCTCCTCTCCCCCCAGGACTACTCCTCCTATTATACTCCTCACCTCCAGGACTACTACTCCTATTATCCTCCTCTCCCCCCAGGACTATTCCTCCTATTATCCTCCTCTCCCCCCAGGACTACTCCTCCTATTAGACTCCTCACCCCCAGGACTACTCCTCCTATTATCCTCCTCTCCCCCCAGGACTACTCCTCCTATTAGATTCCTCACCCCCAGGACTACTCCTCCTATTATCCTGCTCTCCTCCCATGACTACTCCTCCTATTATATTCCTCACCTCCAGGACTACTCCTCCTATTATATTCCTCTCCCCCAGGACTACTCCTCCTATTAGATTCCTCACCCCCAGGACTACTCCTCCTATTATATTCCTCACCTCCAGGACTACTCCTCCTATTATCCTCCTCTCCCCAGGACTACTCCTCCTATTATCTTCCTCCCTCCTCCAGGACTACTCCGCCTATTATACTCCTCTCTCTCCAGGACTACTCCTATTATACTCCTCTCCCCCAGGACTACTCCTCCTATTAGATTCCTCACCCCCAGGACTACTCCTCCTATTATCCTGCTCTCCTCCCATGACTACTCCTCCTATTATATTCCTCACCTCCAGGACTACTCCTCCTATTATATTCCTCTCTCCCCAGGACTACTCCTCCTATTAGATTCCTCACCCCCAGGACTACTCCTCCTATTATATTCCTCACCTCCAGGACTACTCCTCCTATTATCCTCCTCTCCCCAGGACTACTCCTCCTATTATCTTCCTCTCTCCTCCAGGACTACTCCGCCTATTATACTCCTCTCTCTCCAGGACTACTCCTATTATACTCCTCTCCCCCAGGACTACTACTCCTATTATACTTCTCTCCCCCAGGACTACTCCTCCTATTATCCTCCTCTCCCCAGGACTACTCCTCCTATTATCTTCCTCTCTCCCCCAGGACTACTCCGCCTATTATACTCCTCTCTCTCCAGGACTACTCCTATTATACTCCTCTCCCCCAGGATTACTCCTCCTATTATCTTCCTCTCTCCCCAGGACTACTCCTCCTATTATCTTCCTCTCTCCCCCAGGACTACTCCGCCTATTATACTCCTCTCCCCCAGGACTACTCCGCCTATTATACTCCTCTCTCTCCAGGACTACTCCTATTATACTCCTCTCCCCCAGGATTACTCCTCCTATTATACTTCTCTCCCCCAGGACTACTCCTCCTATTATCCTCCTCTCCCCCAGGACTACTCCTCCTATTATCCTCCTCTCCCCCCAGGACTACTCCTCCTATTATACTCCTCTCCCTCCAGGACTACTCCTCCTATTATACTTCTCTCCCCCAGGACTACTCCTCCTATTATCCTCCTCTCCCCCCAGGACTACTCCTCCTATTATACTCCTCTCCCTCCAGGACTACTCCTCCTATTATACTTCTCTCCCCCAGGACTACTCCTCCTATTATCCTCCTCTCCCCCAGGACTACTCCTCCTATTATCCTCCTCTCCCCCCAGGACTACTCCTCCTATTATACTCCTCTCCCTCCAGGACTACTCCTCCTATTAGACTCCTCACCCCCAGGACTACTCCTCCTATTATACTCCTCTCCCTCCAGGACTATTCCTACTATTATACTCCTCACCCCCAGGACTACTCCTCCAACACACACACACACTGCACAAAACATACCTCCCCCCAAAACATACACACACCCACACATACCGTGCAACACACACAGCACCACACACACAATGCTGCAGACACATAGCGCTCCACAAACAACACAACACACACAGCGCAACACACACAATGCTGCAGACACACAGCGCTCCACAAACAACACAACACACACAGCGCAACACACAACGCTGCAGACACACAGCGCTCTACAAACAACGCAACACACAAACAACACCGCTCTCACACACCCCCACCCAGACAACACCCAGAGCATTTACAGCGCACTACACAAATACTTGGCAACTATAGACAACATCTATATATATAACAAAAATCATACAGTAACTACACAATACGTAAATTCTAGAATACCCGATGCGTTAGAATCGGGCCACCTTCTAGTATATATATATATATATATATATATATATATATATATATATATAAAATAGAAAATGTAATACAATATGTAGGAAATAATCCCACAGAATTGATTAAGGTGCAGAACTAGAGTGCAAAAGGTTTAAGGTGCAATAATAAAGTGCATTATAGAGATGTGGCCAAATAGGCACCAGTATCTAAATGCAGATGTACCGTATATCAAGCTCAATGGATATTAGTACAGGGAGCTACCAGGACAGGCAATCAGATGGGAGCAATAGTTACAGATATGAAGGAGAGGGTTTACCTAAGGTCATGTCCCGCTGCCGTGCCGACCCTAAACCAACACGTGTTTCGGCACGTTGCCTTACTTATGATTGACTATTATTATATTTTCCTTTACAATTTTTCTGGTCTATCATGTGGAGTCTTCAAAAATATTCTTGTAAATTTTGATACTATTATATGTCCCTTGTCGTGCCGTCCTATTGTGCACTTTGCACTATATTCATTTTTTTATCCTGTTTTTAATCATTCATTTATAAAACTTGGCTTTATTGTCTCTATTATTGTATTGGCTATTTTTTTTGCTTATAGGGGTACATTAAATGGGTATTGCACATTAGACCATCATAAGCGCATTGCAAATAAATAAAAGGCGTGCATAAAAAATATCCCCTACAGAATAAGTGTCAAAGTGATAAAAAATGTGGTGGTGGTCCCTGACAAAATAAACACATTTGCCACAATTTAGTCAATGAAAGTGACATGAATGCCATGATACATACCAATGTAGAGCGGCACAGAGGTAAAGCATTGACCGACTGTACGATATTTCAAGGATCCCATCACCAGACTACATTGGTATGGATCATGGCATTCATGTGACTAAAGGCCGCTTTACACGCAACGACATCGCTAACGTGATATCGTTGGGGTCACAGAATTCGTGACGCAAATCCGGCCTTGTTAGTGACGTCGTTGTGTGTGACACCTACGAGCGACCGCTAACGATCAAAAATACTCACCAAATTGTTGATCGTTGACACGTCGTTCATTTCCCAAATATCGTTGCTCATTTTGGAAGTCAGTTGTTCGTCGTTCCTGAGGCAGCACACATCGCTACGTGTGACACCCTGGGAACGACGAACAACAGCGTTCCTGCGTCCTCCGGCAACGAGGTGGGAGTGTTGTTTATGCGGCTGCTCTCCGCCCCTCCACTTCTATTGGTGGTCTGATGTGTGACGTCGCTGTGATGCCGCACGAACCTCCCCCTTAGAAAAGAGGTTGTTCGCCGGCCACAGCGACGTCGTTAGGAAGGTAAGTATGTGTAACACGTACCTCCGATATTGTGCACCACGGGCAGCGATTTGCCCGTGACGCACAAAAGACGGAGCAGGTGCGATCGCTAGCGACATCGCTAGCGATGACGCAGCGTGTAAAGTGCCCTTTAGTCTTTCATTGACTAAATTATGGCACATGTGTTTATTTACTTTGTCAGGGACCACCACCACAATGTTTATCACCTTGGCACTTATTCTGTAAGGGATATTTTTTATGCGCGCCTTTTATTTATTTGCAATGAGCTTATGATGGGCTAATGTGCAATACCCATTTAATGTGAACTGATGCTCTGGTGTATTACATTGCCAGTGTTTACAGTCCTCCCTTTGCCACCGGTTTCTATTTTCTTTTTTTCTGTACCATTGGTATTTTTTATTGTCACCTATTGTTCAAATAAAACATATTTTTGCACTTTATACTCGTTTTCTCCTGTTTCTGCATGCTTCTGATGGTGTAGAGGACAGAGTCGCCTTCATGGCCATGCTGATGACCAGTCCTGATCTTATTCCACCTCCCGTCAGGTAAGGATGGGACAGGAGTGTGATAAAAACCACAGTTAAAGACAGACAAGTGAAAACCAAAACTCTGTCACACATCACGCACACACAAAGGTAAAGACAATAAGAGGGTCAGGAGGAAAACATGAGCAGGAAGAAAGCTACAAAACAACAGGGGTAAACTCCACAACTGCACCAAGCAATTAGCACAACTTTCTCCAGTAAGTCTGGGACACCAGAATCACAGACCAACATAGAATAAACTATAGTTGGCATGGGTGGAAGGATTCAACCAGCATAAATAGGAGGGGTGCAAGTCTGATATGCCTCCCCACAACATGTGACTAAAGGAGCAAGCAGACCAGCAGAGATTAACTCTTGTTAACCTGCCTATGAATCAGCTCTCAGCAGATCAATGCCCAAGTGTGCCTGTGTTGATCCTAGACACAAGAGAAACCATTGGGCGGAGTCTCAGAATCTGCAATCTCAACAACACCGAATGCTGACAGTTGGCTAAATTTGTGCAAAATTCTGTCACAGCGGGTCACTAGTGTACCATATTATTTAGGGAACTTATTAATGTATTTCTAGTTCTCTGGTGCAAATACTCAAAGAATGTTAAATTACATTGGGAAAGTCTATCAGTTTGATGAATAATCCACATACAGTCATATGAAAAAGTTTGGGCACCCCTATTAATGTTAACCTTTTTTCTTTATAACAATTTGGGTTTTTGCAACAGCTATTTCAGTTTCATATATCTAATAACTGATGGACTGAGTAATATTTCTGGATTGAAGTGAGGTTTATTGTACTAACAGAAAATGTGCAATCCACATTTAAACAAAATTTGACCAGTGCAAAAGTATGGGCACCCTTATTAATTTCTTGATTTGAACACTGCTAACTACTTTTTACTGACTTACTAAAGCACTAAATTGGTTTTGTAACCTCATTGAGCTTTGAATTTCATAGGCAGGTGTATCCAATCATGAGAAAAGGTATTTAAGGTGGCCACTTGCAAGTTGTTCTCCTATTTGAATCTCCTATGAAGAGTGGCATCATGGGCTCCTCAAAACAACTCTCAAATGATCTGAAAACAAAGATTATTCAACATAGTTGTTCAGGGGAAGGATACAAAAAGTTGTCTCAGAGATTTAAACTGTCATTTTCCACTGTGAGGAACATAGTAAGGAAATGGAAGAACACAGGTACAGTTCTTGTTAAGCCCAGAAGTGGCAGGCCAAGAAAAATATCAGAAAGGCAGAGAAAAAGAATGGTGAGAACAGTCAAGGACAATCCACAGACCACCTCCAAAGACCTGCAGCATCATCTTGCTACAGATGGTGTCACTGTGCATCAGTCAACAATACAGCGCACGTTGCACAAGGAGAAGCTGTATGGGAGAGTGATGCGAAAGAAGCCGTTTCTGCAAGCACGCCACAAACAAAGTCGTCTGAGGTATGCAAAAGCACATTTGGACAAGCCAGTTACATTTTGGAAGACGGTCCTGTGGACTGATGAAACAAAGATTGAGTTGTTTGGTCATGCAAAAAGGCGTTATGTATGGAGGCAAAAAACCACGGCATTCCAAGAAAAGCACTTGCTACCCACAGTAAAATTTGGTGGAGGTTCCATCATGCTTTGGGGCTGTGTGGCCAATGCCAGCACCGGGAATCTTGTTAAAGTTGAAGGTCGCATGGATTCAACTCAGTATCAGCAGATTCTTGACAATAATGTGCAAGATTCAGTGACGAAGTTGAAGTTACGCAGGGGATGGATATTTCAGCAAGACAATGATCCAAAACACCGCTCCAAATCTACTTAGGCATTCATGCAGAGGAACAATTAAAATGTTCTGGAATGGCCATCCCAGTCCCCAGACCTGAATATCATTGAAAATCTGTGGGATGATTGAAGCGTGCTGTCCATGCTCGGCGACCATCAAACTTAACTGAACTGGAATTGTTTTGTAAACAGGAATGGTCAAATATACCTTCATCCAGGATCCAGGAACTCATTAAAAGCTACAGGAAGCAACTAGAGGCTGTTATTTTTTTGCAAAAGGAGGATCTACAAAATATTAATGTCACTTTTATGTTGAGGTGCCCATACTTTTGCACCAGTCAAATTTTGTTTAAATGTGTATTGCAGATTTTCTGTTAGTACAATAAACCTCATTTCAATCCAGAAATATTACTCAGTCCATCAGTTATTAGATATATGAAACTGAAATAGCTGTTGCAAAAACCCAAATTGTTATAAAGAAAAAAGGTTAACATTAATAGGGGTGCCCAAACTTTTTCATATGACTGTATAAGCCTCGACCACAATTTCGGGGGCACCCCTATTGCCGGAAATTTACCAACATCACTGACTCCCAGGGACTCCACCTTGAAGAGCCCCCCAATCTGCCAGGCAATAAACCAAAATCTGATCCAAAATCGGAGGTTACATCCACCTGATGTACCACCCACCAACCACAATTTTTGCCACCAACTCCAATAACCCCCGCCACAGCGAGCATTACTTGACTCCTCATAATGCGAGTCTCCCCACCAACCAAAAAGTGCCCGCTCTACACCTTCCTGGATGCCCATCATCCACACATCAATACCCAATGCACTCAGGTGGATCTCGACACACTTCCAAAACATTTCCTTCCCCAGGTTCCACGTCCATATTTTTTACCACCAATCGCACCAGTTTCTAGAAGCAGAATATCCCGTTCTGCTCCGTTCTCTTTTTTTTAAATTTTGTTGACAGTCCGAGCTCTCTGCTTAGAGCTCCGTTCTTCTTTTTGCACCCATCAGAGCCCGGTCTATTAACTTTTATCTCACGTTTCTCACTTTTTTGCAAACTCGAGCTAACACTCCTTATGGCAATATTGAAATCAAAGCTTCTTCACCTTTTTTCAGGCCACCATTCCAGACTTATGTAATGTGCATCGCACAGTGTTTGCATGGACCTCTGTGACCTCACTATTACAAAGCATAAGAGCCGCTTCCACTGCTGTGCCTTCATTGCATCAGAACTTATAGAACTTGTGATCAGCTGACTTGTTGACTCTGATATTGTGCCTGGACGTCCACCTCTTGGCTTTTGAGTGGATGGATGCACTTCATTTCATATTCTTCCAGCTTTCATGGCACTCACATTTTAGCAATTTTCTTGGCTGAGGGACTGCTATTGATGAGCTGGATGATGGTGTTTCTCCTGTCTTCAGAAATCGTCATCATGGCTGCACCTTGATTTGAACCAGTGACCTTTCTCTTGGGAATCAGCCTAATACAAGCCTTGTAACACACTGAGGTATTAAGGAATGTGAGAACAGATTTTTTCACCACCAGGAGCAAAACAATAACAATGCAGTGACATGACAAGAATCTGCATGGGCAACACGCGGACTAATGCGATCCTGACACTCGGCTCACACTGACAGCACAGCGGGAGCCGAGTGTCATGCGAGTGTCACTGCGACTGAGGTCCGATCATGCGATCGGACCACAGCTGCGGGGGACGGGCCGGCACTGAGGAGGGGAGGGCCAGCACTGAGGAGGGGAGGGCCGGCATGGAGGAAGAGAGGGAGGGATTTATCTCCCTCTCTCCTCCGTTGCCGGCTATTGTCATTCTCGCCCTGCACTCGCGGTACACCGGTGTGCCGCGAGTGCAGTGCGATCTTTCTCTCACCCCATAGACTTGAATGGGTGCGAGAGAAAGAGACTCGCATTACAATCGCAGGATACTGCAATTGTTTTCTCGGTCCGATTGGGGCCGAGATAATAAAAGCTCATGGGTGCTGAGACATAGGCTAATATTGGTCCGAGTGGAATGCGATGTTTTATCGCATTCCACAGGGTCCGATTTTCATGCCGTGTGTCTTAGGCCTAACTAATATGCTATAAATTGTTGCAAGTCATAGTTATGTATGAGATAGCCAAGGTGATTGTCTATAAAATGAAGGTAGTCTCACATTTTTGAAGCTGTAGTGGAGATATGGAGCCTGAAAGTCAAACGTTCAAAACATTATTACCCTTTTGCTCGTCAGTGTATATTTATTCCTTTGTGCCAATATAAATAATTTTTAAATCTGCCTTGATTTTCACATTCCTTACCTCCAAGGATGCCCCTTTAGGCTTCATATAGCAAAAAGCTGCCATTGGAACTGTCCTATAGTAGTTCCTGTGGTCATGGTTGATCATGCATAGTGCAATCTCCCCAAGCTAAGTTCTGGGGCATGTTTAGAACTTCTCTTTAAAGAAATGCTGTTATGGAAGGGGAAAAGATCCCATATTATGGTGCCAGGAAGCACTGGTGTGCAGATCTGCTGGTAACTAGTAAGAGTGATGTACTAAAGGATAGGGCTGTATATAGAGGGGGTAAGAGAATACATGAACTACATAATACTACTATGTGCAGGGGTGGCTGAAAGGTGTACATTGCAAGATGGGGCTGTGTTACTGAAAGCAGAACTATACTGTAGGAGTGGGCTGTATACAGGGGGCAGAAAGAGATATACTGCAGGATAGGACTTTGCATAGAAGGCCTGAGAATATACTTCAGGATAGTGCTTTATACAGGGAACTGAGATTAGTTGAACTGTATTTTTAACTCTATTTGTATTTGTTGCCTGCTGCTTTGAAAATTACTGATGTGAAATTTTAAATGCTGCTCATTTTATACTTATGGTAGAGGATTATCTTCTGTCATATGGATCAATATAGCCGCATTCAAGGTTTCACAAAACTGATTTGCCAGCAGCATGCAAAAACACAACTCTGCACTGCCATTGTGTAGAAGTGCAGAAATGCTAAGCTCCGCTATAATCAGCTAATGATGTTAAATCACACAGGCAGCTATCCTTGTATAGATGGCAGAAGATAAAATTGATCAGGCAGAGTATTTTTCAGGAGAAGAAAGTGCACAGTGAATTATAAACTATAGCTTGATGATATGCCAGAGCTTTGTGGATAGTCCAAAGCACACAGGAGAGGGGTGGGGTCTGCAGCACTGAGGAGAAGCAGGATTCCACTATGTAAGGCCCCCTTCACACGCACGTGTCTCAGGTACGTGTTAGGCCCCTTTCACACGTCAGTGATTCTGGTACGTTTGTGCTTTTTTTTAAACGTACCAGAATCACGGACATACGCAGACCCATTCTAATGAATGGGTCTGCTCACACGTCAGTGATTTTTCACTGCACGTGTCTCCGTGCGGCGTACCCGCGTGTGCGTGTTTGCCGCACGGAGACATGTCCATTTTTTTCTGGCATCACTGATGTTCCACGGACCACGCAGTGGTGTGGTCCGTGAAACACGTGCCAGAAAAAAACGTACTTTTAAAATAAAAAACATTTTAACTCACCCGGCGTCCAGCGATGTCCTCTGCAGCCCGTTCTCCCTGCTGCTTCTGAGCCGGCTGATTACTGTCGCGCATATTCATTATGCGCGACACAGCCGACCTGGAAGCAGCTGCTGCGGGGGGTCACCGCCGGCCGGAAGCTGCATCGCGGGAGCAATCAGCACCATGGAGAGCGGGAGCGGGCGCAGGTGAGTTGATTTCTAAGTGCAATCACGGGCCATGGACAACGGAGCCCGGATTGCACTTAGACAACCCACGTGTGCCGTGATTTTCGGCACACGCAGGGACATGTGCGTGTTTTACACGCCAGTGAAAAACGTCTGTGTTTTTCACTGACATGTGAAACGGGCCTTAGGTCCATTCCTGCACGTACCGGAGACACGGGCACACGTAGACCCATTAAAATCAATGGGTCTGCGCACACGTGCGTGTTTCTCCATGGAATGCGTGTACGTGTGGAGCATACGCGTGTCCGTGAGTTCCACACGTAGACATGTCCACGTTTTCCCCGGCATCATGGGTGTCACACGGCCCGCATATGGACCACACGGATGTAGTGTGGATGCGGTCCCGTGTGACATGCGCCGGAGAAAACTCACGTGTCAGAGAAAAAAATAACAAATCTTTACTCACCTTCTCCTGCCCTCCTGTCTCTGCTGCTGCTGTCACTTGCTTCCGACTGCCGCTCATTATGCTCATTTAATATTCACTTCACTGCGGCCGGTAGCTGCTGCAGCGGGGATACCATCAGCCCCAGACGCTCGTTAAACTGCAGTGGCGGTCACCCCCTGACCGCAACACCAAGAGTGGCGTCACGATTCCTATTAAAGTTAACCTGACATACCTGTTGCCAGAAGATTTCCCAGCACGTGAAGACCCTGAGGCGACCTGCAGTTGAGGGGCTTCACATCTGGCGTCACGAATAGGATAAGGACTAGACCTGTTCAGACAGGTGACCGTGCGCTTTGGCGGTCCGCTTGAAAAATTTGAAATGCCGCCATATTGCCACCTCAGAAAGCGCGCCAAGATACAACAGTAGCCTGCGCAAAAAGAAGTAACCGCTCATGAAGAGGCGTGGCGGCTCTAGAACCCCTGGAACGCTCTGGCGGAGTGCACAGAGAAGATGAGGGAGGATCTGCTCCTGGACTGCTGGAATGTTCGAGTCCTATGGGAGGAGAGAGAGAGAGAAAACGAAACTTAGGCTGCAGCGTGACCAGAACGTGGTGAGCAGCGACGGAGAGAGGATGGCGTCTGCAAGCAGTGAGCCAGAACCAGGCACTGCCGCTTGGTAGGACTGGGAGCTTGCCCAGTTCTGTGACCGGATGCAAGTACGGATCCTCCAGCAAGTGATGGAGTGGCGCTCAGAACTGCGGGCGACGGCTGTGGCGGTTCAAGCCTACGAGAAGTGGACCGCGCGACAAGTGCCGTGCCAAGAAGTGACCACCCAGACCCCTTTGCTGATGCCTTTGGGTGAGTCCCATGCTGACCCCGCCCGATCGGGTATGCTGACCCCACCGTTGCTGTTACCGGAGGCGATCCCTGCTGCGGTTCTCGCTGTGACCCCTGCTGCGACGTCCGGTGCAGCCACTCCACGTCCGGCCAGACCAGACCAGGCTGCAGCAACGTCCTGTCCGGCCAGACCAGACCAGGCCGCAGCAACGCCTTCTACTTCTACCCCCAGACCAGAAGTGGTCACAGCGCCCCAGTCGCACCTCTGCATTCCTGCCAGAAGTGGCCGAAGAAGTGGCTAGACTCAAAAGAGATTTAAAAACTCAGTTCCCGGCGCACCTGGTGAACATGTACCTGGTCCCCAGGCTGCCGTCCGGACCCGGAGCGGTCCCAGCAACCTCTATTCTAGAGAGGGGTCCACCACCCTGGCCAGCAGATGAGGGCTCATCCTCGGAACCGCTGCCAGCGCGGCCAGAGGAAGAACACAAAACCTTCATGCCCAGTATGCGTGTGACTTGGGAGCCCGCAGACAGTGAGATGATGGTGATGCGGAGGCCAGCCAGCAGAGGACGGCGCCGCGTAAGGGCAAGGCCACCTCCGGTACAAACCACCCCTGAGAAGGAGCTGGTGACGGCCCGGGATCTAGAGGAGAAACAATCCCTGCGACGAGCCAAGCACCAGGCCAGAGCCCCTATCCACCTTGGTGTCGTAGAAGAATTCAATCTACATACCGGTTATGGCTTCATTGTAGAGGCTGGTGTCAAAGAGGGCATATTTGTGTCCAGAAGGGATGTCCGGTCCTACCTGCTCAGAGGACACCCTGGTCGAGACCGCTACATGGGAGACGTCGTGGAGTACACCAGGCACATGGGTGAAAGGGGCTGGTATGCCCTGGACGTTGTACAGTGCCCCAAGCATACAGCAGCAAGCCCAAGCTACGTCCCTGCAACTCCCACCAGGTCCCCAGAGTTATCACCACTGCTAGGGGCTACTGAAAATGTGCAAAAGAAAGACAACCATACTGAAAATATTCAAAAGGAAGAAGTACATGCTGAGAATGTTCAAAAGGAAGAAGTACATGCTGATAATGCTGAAAATGAAAATGCAAAAATCTCCAGGTATCAGAGCCCTGCAAGCAAGAGCCCTGGTTTTGAGAGGAGAAAGTCCGTTTGATTGAGAAGAAAAGTAAAGAAAAGTACAGACAAGTTTTACAAGTTGAAGCAACGTTGAAGTTCAAGATGCGCCCACAAAAACTGTTGTGAGAACCTTTTGAAAAATTCTTTTAAGCACCTGGTTTTGTGCACTTTGAAAATACGGACCATAAGGCTATGAACTGGCTATCACAGTGTATAAAGTTACTCCAGAGGTACCAACTCAGAGCACGTCTTTTGAGGGGCCTGGCTCTGCACCACCAGGAAGCACGCCTGTGATGGTGCTTGCTGTCCAAAAAGCTAAGAGCATGCCTGTTTATGGGGCCTGGCTCGCCTACAACAAGGGAGCATGCCTGTTTATGGGACCTGGCTCTCCACCACGCGGAAGCGGGTACGCCTGTTTATGGGGCCTACCTTTTACCACCATCCCAAGTAGAGGAAGATTGGAGGAAAGGTCTGGGGAAACAGATGGCCCAGACCTGGTTGCTAAAAGGTGACCTGCCTCCTGAGAGGGTTTTTAGTGGGTAATGGACTTGTGGTTGGTGGGTGGTGAAAAATGGTACCTGGTACAATGTTTTACGATGTTTTTATGTGAAAGGTTTGCACTTTTAAAAAAAAAAAAATGTTCTTGTCTTTGCAGCCCGAGGACATGCTGATAATAACTAAGGGGGAATGTGGCACCCCTGACCTGGTCAGGCACCACTGAGTACTGCACCCATGCTGGGTCAGTACAAACAGGTAATCCCAAAGGCTGACTAGGGTGTTTACGCACAAACACGAAGTACCCAGGACACACATACAGCTCAGAGGGGACCCCTGGGCAGACCCAGGAGGGGGCGTAGCCCTCATGTCTCAGCTAGTGTTGGATAGTGGGACTTGAGACAGGAGTGTGCAGTGGCAGTCAAAGGAGTAGGAGTGGAGCAGCCGAGTCTGAGGTGCAGACGCAAGTGAGCGGACACTAGTCAGACCCTGCACCTGTAGTGGCTGCTGGCGGGGGAGTTCAGTCACCAGAAGTTGGACAGAAGGACGCTGGGGAAATCAGCTAGTCTGGAGGACACTTAAAGAACCAGCTGGTCGTGTACGGAGACTTCTGGAGAGCTAGGCAAGCAGGGTGAAACAGGTTCCCGAAGTAGGCTCAAGTTTAACTACCTACTAAACCTGCCGGTGGGGTGGACAATAAGTCCCACACCAACCATCACAGAACCCGCAGCATCAACAGCAACGAGGGGGCCCATAAGGAGGATCGAGTCTGGAGCCATCTTATCCTTGGTCCACGCTGTCAGCAAACGGGTCAGAAAGGGGATAAAGGCAGCCGTGACTTCCCTGGATGAATCCCACGGTACTCTAAGTCAGGGGTTGTCCGAAACAAGAAGTGCTAGGAAGGCGAATCAGCAGTCATCCCTATATCAGCCTGAAGGATACCTGGTTCCACCTGGTTCATCATAGCATCGCCCGGATTGCCTCACTCTACCAGCAAAAAGTGAGTAAAAAATCCTAAAAGACATTTCTGGACCTTGTGTGAGTTCTTCTGCGACCTATGGTACTACGCACTTACACTTGAGCCCCTGGGGCCAGCCTCACTCTGGGGAGGCCATAACACTAGACTGCAAACACCATCAGCCCCAGACGCTCATTAAACTGCAGTGGCGGTCACCCCCTGACCGCAACACCGAGAGTGGCGTCACGATTCCTATTAAAGTTAACCTGACATACCTGTCGCCAGAGTATTTCCCAGCATGTGAAGACCCTGAGGCGACCTGCAGGTGAGGGGCTTCTGTCGCGGGCGGAGGAGGGGACGCCGCGCTCTCCCACTGCTCGGGTCCGGCTGCCACGGCGGCCTGCTGCTGCTGCTCGGTGGCTCGAGCGATGGGCCGGATCCCGGGGACTCGAGCGGCGCTCCTCGCCCGTGAGTGAAAGGGGATTGGGTTTTGGGATAGTTTATTGTCCGTGACGCCACCCACGGCTGTGGTGATTGAGTGGACACCACCGCTGCTCTGTTTGGGGAGCCCGGGAGTGATGGTACGGAGCAGCCAGTTGTTGATTTGCCCCTCCGTGGGTAGGGGTCTTGGTGCTCCCGGGGCCCGGTGATGGGATTGGGATGGTGGACAGGCGGGTCTGGGGCCTGTGGAGGTGCAGGGGCACAGGGGCAGCGCTGTGCCGCACGGCACGGAGGTACTCACTCAGCCAGTAAACACGACACAGTTCTCGGTAAACAAACGGCTGGTTGGACGGGTCCCTCGGACGGTTTACGGTGCTGATGTTCCCTGCAGTTAGCGGTGACGGTCTCTTCCCTGCACCTATGTAAAGTCCTTTTGGTAGCGATGGGTTCCCACCGGTTACCCACTCCTCGGCTTCAAGCTGGGCCGAAGGAGCTCTACTCTTGCCCGCAGGCGCTGGCCCTGGGAAACTGGTGCCTTGGCGGTGGCGGTGTCTCCCCTCAATGGTCGGACTGTTGCCTTCAATCGGGACTTGGTTGTTAGGAGACAGAGGTCCCCTTCACTGACGGATTTGGCAAATTATGGCGACTCATAGCCTTGCCGGGATCCGAAAGGCCCCTGCCCTGGTGCTGACTGTTCTTCGTATACTGCTCCAGTACCGCCGGGTCAACACCCGTCCGCGGTCCTTCCAGCAACCTCCGAGCAGTCCCCCTGCAGACTATCACCGCCGTCTGCTGACCTTGCTGTCACTGTCCGGGGCACACACCCGGACCAACTTCAGGCTTTACAAACCGTTTCTTTTCACTTTTCCTCAGCTTCTCTCCTAAGCTCCTCTACCACTTCCTTCTACTTTCACTTCCCTAGCTTAACTCTGTTCTTGCTTCTCACTCAAGCTCTGCCTGAGCTCAACTCCACTCTAGCCCTCAGCTAGACTTCAACTGCCTGGTTCTCCCGCCTCCAGGGCTGTGAACTCCTCGGTGGGCAGAGCCAACCGCCTGGCCCACCCCCTGGTGTGGACATCAGCCCCTGGAGGAAGGCAACAAGGATTTTGGGTTAGCTTGGTGTACCTGCAGGGAATGTGGGGTGTGTGTGGTGTTGTGACCTGTGAACCCTGGCTTGCCCAGGGCGTCACACTTCACAAATGCATTTACTGTGCTTTGTCAAAAAGCAATATAATTCTGGAAATAAGCCTTGAATGGGTTAAATTAGAATGCCATCGATAAACCTTTCATAAACAATGTCAAAAGATGACATCTGGGGGGATCCAAAAGCTCACCGCAATCTCTAAACTGATGAAGTCCAGACAACGATCTGCTCAGAGAATCTTATCACCAGCAATCTGTAGCATTACCTGCAGTGGGGCATTGTGCCATCTCCTCTTTGGTGCTAGTTATGTATATTGCTTGGTTTTTGTTTTGCATAGAGCTTGAGGATAGCACATTACTGCTTTTCTTGTATTTTTAATAATGGAGACATAACATGATTTATTTGTTCCCTTTTGTCTAATCTATTTGAGTTGTTTTGATCAGCTGCCAATGTTTCTGTAGAGCTGAAATTGAGCTATTGCTGAAAAAGGATAATATTAAAAAATATTAGATATCTTTGTTTGCAACATTTGTTATATCTTCAGCATAAATCATGATGGAAATATAGAAAATGACAATATATATATAATCATTTCAATTGAAGTTACACACAAATATTTTTCTCCCCGCAGAGCTCAGTATCAGCCTATGCGCGGTGTCAAAGCAAGCATTAAATGTCCATTATTATAATGTATATGCAATCATTTTCCATTACATTGAAGATGTTACTCATGTTCTCAGACAGTCTCTAAGTAATGACATGGCACCTCCCAGATCAGTGAAATTCAAAGTGAAATGAATGATGGAGCCTCAATAGCGTGACATCATGAGGATATTGATATCTTTTTACATTACTTATAAATGACAAGTGCTTTACTATTTTTGATTTCAGTCCAATTTTTCAGTAAGAATACATTTTTCCTCCACTGAATATTTAACATGACCTTATTTTACAGTTATGTGTTAATCGTATAAATGCAATTTACTGAAGGTTTAAATGGTCGCTATAATTTGAACAGTCAGTTGTAAAAGGGAATATAACACTTAGTAATGTACTGTATTTTTCGGATTATAAGACGCACTTTTCATCTCAAAAATGGTCCTTTTTAATTAATTAGTACAAATTTTTATGGTCCTTGTTAAGAAGGCAATGCAAATGTAACGCCCCGGGGCTCGGCCGGCTGCCGAGCCTCTCGGCTCCGTGCTCGTCGGTGGGCAGCTCGAGCTCTTCACGGACCCGGGGGTCACGTCGCTCTGGAAGGGGGTTGGCGCTACACGTAGGGACTTCAGTGGGGAGGTCCATGGCTGGAGTCGCGGTTGTTTGTAGGGGATTTAAGTTCGTGACGCCACCCACGGGTTGTGGTGAATGGATGGACACCACCGCTTCTGTTGACTAGGCTCCCGGGGACGGTGTTGCGCAGATTGGTGTTGACCCCCTCCGTGGGTAGGGGGATGATGGTCCCGGGGGCCCAAGGGAGGTGCTGAGGCGAGGGGATGGATGCGTGCTGGGGTGTCGTGCGGTGCGGCGCGGTGCGCGGCCCGAAGGCACTGGTGTGCTCGGCTGCAGTTTTCCCCTTATCAGGTTGGTGGTTTCCGCCTTTCTCCTGCACCTCACTTATGTAGAAATCACGACTCCTATGCCTGAGCAACGGTAGTCCGCTCCCCGGTTTGAAATGTGTTGGGTGAGACATCTTTGCCCGCAGACGCTTCCCCCTCGGGTCTCTATGCCTGGGCGGTGGCGTTACCCTAATGGTTGGGCTGTTGTCTTCAGTCGGGTCTTAGGTGGGATAGGTCCTAAAGTCCAGTCCACAATCAGTTGATTTGACTCAGCCCGGTTGTTTCTGGGCCTCGTACTGGGTCTGAGTACCCCTCCTGGTGCTCCGGTTTCCAAACGGCTCACCGGTTCGGTACCAGCGGGCCACCGCCCGTCCCCAGGTCCCTACGGTTCCACCGGCTGTAATCCCAGCTCCTGCAGGTGGCTACCACCGTCTGCCTCCTTGCCAGAGGTGACTGGGCTCCAACCCAGACATCTGGTGTAGACTATGGCAGACCTAGGCACAGGTATGCTCTTGAACTTTACTCCACTCCACTGTCAAGACTAGACCAGACTACACTACTGTTTTTCCCGCTTCGGGGCCTTTGAACTCCTCGGTGGGCGGAGCCAGCCGCCTGGCTACGCCCTCCTGGTGTGAACATCAAACCCGGAGGGAGGTAACAAGGGTTTCTGTAGTTTGGCTGCTGTTACCTTACTAAGGGGGGGGGGGGGCGTGTGTGTGTGTGTATGGGACTACCTGTGACAACCTGGCTAGTCCAGGGCGTCACACAAACAAGGTACTTAAAAATATCCCTGTGAGCTACACCCCATTAGTAACAGCTCTTGAAATTAGTACTAAATAAAATGGACCATACTTTTGGAACCATATGATGGATTTAAAAAACATGTAGAGTGGAACAAAACGGCGGGGCGACAGGGCTCCGTTCTACTTCTCCAGACATAACATGTGTTTGTGATCCGCCCCAAACGGGGGGTGCGACACATACTATGGTTTTCTGGGGAGCGTCCACCTCCCCACAGATGGTCACCATCGCAGATGTTGCAGGGAAACACATCACACAGAGGGTGTCTTTACAAAACAACATTGAATGGTTTATTTGTACTTCAAC
Organism: Anomaloglossus baeobatrachus; assembly: GCF_048569485.1. NCBI lineage: Eukaryota > Metazoa > Chordata > Amphibia > Anura > Aromobatidae > Anomaloglossus > Anomaloglossus baeobatrachus. Next base: position 717,344,047 of record NC_134354.1, read on the forward strand.
CTTTTCGACAGACATGGCCATTCCTATGCCATTCTGCTGCCACTGTTCCCAGGTGTACAAATTCAGCCTAGCCCGCTGCCTGAGAATGAGCCTTCCAGGTGCTGAGCCTAAGCCTTTACTAAATCCTGGTCTTGTTTCTCCAGCTACTCATATCCATTTGCTGCCTTCACCTACGGCTTCAACCCCTCTACTTCCGTAGGCCCGTCCCAAGGAACTCTGTCTCTCTGGAGCACATCCATCTAGTCTCTGGACTCTTCTAAGCCTGTCCCGAGGTGAGCTTTTGGCTCCGGACATTTGGAGGACACCTCCGGGTTCCCCTACTGGCCCAATTTACAAAGCACCATCCACATACCAAGAACCCCTCTGCAAAACTAACTATCTTCCTGGCCTGTCTCACTAACCAACCCTCCGCTTTTTGACACTCCCCCCATCCTGGCTCTCGGTTCCCTCAGCAGCCAGGATGTATTGGTTACACTGCACATACTAAAACCTTCACCTACTCTAATAGCTATCTAGCTAATATTACTATACACGTTACCATATTAATCTCACATACAGGTTATACTATACAATACTATACAATACGCATACAGTAAAATGTAGAAGTAGATGCCGCCGACTGCTGGACTGCTTCGGATTTGCTACATTGCCAGACCATATTCTCCAGCAGCAGTATCACTTAGACAGACACAATATAAAACATTATATGTACACCGTATAAGTGGGGTAATCTGGCCACCTCCTACAAACACACTATCCACCCCATTTGAACTAGGCCTGTCTGCTTTGCATAGGAAAGGCTGAACTTTAATGGGGTTGTCCACTACTTTAACATTGATGGCCTATCCTTAGGATAGGTCATCAGCATCTGATTGGCCCGGGTCCGACACCTGGTGCACCTATTGGTCAGCTGTTCTAGATGTCAGAGGCGGCACCAGGGGGCCAGACAAGCTCATTTCCGGAATTGCCCATAAACTGATAGTGGCCGCAGCTGGGTATTGCACATCTGCCTCCTATTCAAATCAATAGGCGATGGATGTGCAATACCCGGCCGCTGTCAGAAGACGGGGGAGTTCTGGAACTGAGCATTTCTGGCTGCCTACTTCCGCCACCGGCACTGAGAACAACTGATCGGCGGGGGTGCTAGGTGTCGGACCCCAGCCTATCAGATAGTGATGACCTACCCTAAGGATAGACCATCAATATTAAAGTAGTCTACAAACTTTAACACATTATTTTTAAAATATAGAAACCTTTGTGGGACACATAAAGAACTTTATTGTAAAACAACAATTATAATTTTTAATATTATAGTAGTTCGTGAACCTGACAGGATTGGACTTCATCATTTTTACATTTGTTAATTTTTTTATTTGAAATTTGATTTCAGGGAGTTTATATTGTACTTTATATCAGCATTTTGACATATTGTATTCCTAGTGTTTTCTTACGTCTTAGGTTCTTTATTTGTCTAAATTCAGATGCCAACAACTTTATTTAGCCAACTACATTCATTATTTACTATTCTATGTGTTCTTTTTCAGATTATGTAGTTTCTATATATTGATAAAGCACACAAGGTATACAATGCTAATAGTGATGTCATGTGTATTCATAAACCGTGAACTTTTCCACATTTTTCACATTATACCCACAAAATTAAATGTGGTTTATTGGATTTTACGTGAAATACCAATAGAAATTAGCAAGTATTTGTTAAGTGTACTTGGTTTTCTAATTATGTTAACAGGTTTTTGTCGCGGGCGGAGGGGTGGGAACGCCGCTCGTCTGGGATCGCTGGCGCTCGGGTTCGGTGCTTCTGCTCCTCGGTGGCTCGAGCACGGGGCCGGACCCGGGGCTCGAGCAGCGCTTCCTCGCCCACTAGTGAAAAGGGGAGGTTTGTGGTGGGTATTTGGGGTTGTCGGTCGTGATGCCACCCACGGGTTGTGTTGATGGTGGGCACCACCGCTGCTGGTGACGGGGGATCCCGGGAGCGATGGCGGAGAGCAGCTGAGGTGTTGACCCCTCCGTGGGTAGGGGCTGTTGGTCCCGGGGCCCCGGTTGGGGAGTAGGGAGGAGGTATAGGTGCAGGTGCCAAGGCGGGGAGGCAGCGTGGGCGTGGGTGCAACGTTGCGGTGCAGCGCGGTGCCGGATGGCACTGTTGTACTCACTCAGACGCAGAAGGACAGAGTCTCTGGTAAACCAAACGGCTGGATGGACGGAGCCCACAGCCGGCTGCGGTGTTCTCACTCTCCCCGGACGGGTTGATGGCGGCTGTTGTTTTCCTGCACCTGTGTAAGTGTATTTGACTCCTATGGCTTCCCACGGGTAGTCCGTTCCCCGACGTGTACATGTCGGGAGAGCCCGTTTGCCCGCAGGAGCTGGCCCTTGGATCTCTGGCCCTTGGCGGTGGCACTTATCCGGACGGGTTGGGCTGTTGCCTTCTGACGGGACTTAGGTGGGAATGAACCCCTGAGGTCCAGACCGCAATCAGATAATTTTACCTTTTCGGCGGCTCCTAGCCTAGTCGGGGTCTGAGTACCCTGCCTTGGTGCTTGGCTTCAATCTGCTCCCCGCCACCGCCCGACCTTGGTTCTATGGTACCGCTTACCTACACCAACTTCTGAAGACGGCCACCACCGTCTGCCAACCTTGCTGAACGTGCCTGGGCTCCAACCCAGACACCAACAGTTTTCACTCCTCTCCCTTTCACTACCACCACCTCACTGTCTTTTCCCACCTCCAGGCCTGTGAATTCCTCGGTGGGTGGGGTCAACCACCTGGCTCCGCCCCACCTGGTGTGGCCATCAAGCCTGGAGGGTGGCAACAAGGATTTGATTGACTGATGTCACCTACCCAGGGGAAGGGGTGTGTGTGTGATGTTAGTTAGTGTACTGTGACCCCCTGGGGGTCCAGGGCGTCACATTTTCCTCTGGGATTGTCCTGTATGTAGCTCCATTCATCTACAGTGCCTTGCGAAAGTATTCGGCCCCCTTGAGTTTTTCAACCTTTTCCCACATTTCAGGCTTCAAACATAAAGATAAAAAATGTAATGTTATGGTGAAGAATCAACAAGTGTTAAATTGAACGAAATTTATTGCTTATTTTAAACTTTTTTAAAAAATAAATAACTGAAAAGTGGGGTGTAAAATATTATTTGGCCCCTTTACTTTCAGTGCAGCAAACTCACTCCAGAAGTTCATTGAGGATCTCTGAATGATCCAATGTTGTCCTAAATGACTGATGATGATAAATATAAGCCACCTGTGTGTAACCAAGTCTCCGTATAAATGCACCTGCTCTGTGATAGTCTCAGTGTTCTGTTTAAAGCGCAAATAGCATCATGAAGACCAAGGAACACAACAGGCAGGTCCGTGATACTGTTGTGGAGACGTTTAAAGCCAGATTTGGTTACAAAAGATTTCCAAAACTTTAAACATCCCAAGGAGCACTATGCAAGTATGAGTATCATACCACTGCAAATCTACCAAGACCCGGCCGTCCATCCAAACTTTCATCTCAAATAAGGAGAAGACTGATCAGTGATACAGCCAAGAGGCCCATGATCACTCTGGATGAACTGCAGAGATCTACAGCTGAGGTGGGAGAGTCTGTCCATAGGACAACAATCAGTCGTACACTGCACAAATCTGGCCTTTATGGAAGGAAAAAGCCATTTCTCAAAGATATCCATAAAAAGTGTTGTTTAAAGTTTGCCACAAGCCACCTGGTAGACACACCAAACATGTGGAAGAAGGTGCTCTGGCCAGATGAAACCAAAATCGAACTATTTGGGCACAATGCCAAATAATATGTTTTGCGTAAAAGCAACACAGCTTATCACCCTGAACACACCATCCCCACTGTCAAACATGGTGGTGGTAGCATCATGATTTGGGCCTGCTTTTCTTCAGCAGGGACAGGGAAGATGGTTAAAATTGATGGGAAGATGGATGGAGCCAAATACAGGACCATTCTTGAAGAAAACCTGTTGGAGTCTGCAAAAGACCTGAGACTGGGACGGAGATTTGTCTTCCAACAAGACAATGATCCCAAACATAAAGAAAAATCTACAATGGAATGGTTCACAAATAAATGTATCCAGGTGTTAGAATGGCCAAGTCAAAGTCCAGACCTGAATCCAATCGAGAATCTGTGGAAAGAGCTGAAAACTGCTGTTCACAAACGCTCTCCATCAAACCTCACTGAGCTCCAGCTATTTGCAAAGGAAGAATGGGCGAAAATTTCAGTCTCTTGATGTGCAAAACTGATAGACACATACCCCAAGCGACTTGCAGCTGTAATCGCAGCAAAAGGTGGCGCTACGAAGTATTAACTTAAAGGGGACGAATAATATTGCACGCCCCACTTTTCAGTTATTTATTTTTTTAAAAAGTTTAAAATAAGCAATAAATTTCGTTCAACTCCACAATTGTGTCCCACTTGTTGTTGATTCTTCACCATAACATTAAAATTTTTATCTTTATGTTTGAAGCCTGAAATGTGGGAAAAGGTGGAAAAATTCAAGGGAGCAGAATACTTTCACAAGGCACTGTAACTATCAACTCTGACCAGCTTCCCTGCCCCTGCTGAAGAAAAGCTTCCCCAAAGCATGATGCTGCCACCACCATGTTTGACTGTGGAAATGGTGTTTTCAGGGTGGTGTACAGTGTTAGTTTTCTGCTACATATAGCATATAGCTTTTTGCTTTTAGCACAAAAAGTTCTACTTTGGTTTCATTTGACCAGAGCACCTTCTTTCACATGTTTGCTGTGTTCTCTACATGGCTTTTACAAACTGCAAACAAGAATTCTTATGCCTTGCTTTCAAAAATGGATTTCTTCTATAAGGGCCAGATTCTATAAAGGTCAGATTTGTGAAGCATACAACTAATAGTTACCCTGAGGACAAATTCTCCTACTGTCATGGGTGTGTCATGTGTGACAGACAGTCATGTGGTTTCTGTTCATAGAAGGTCACAGCATCCGGCTGCGCAGAATGCTCCCTGACTTTTCATTGTTCCTGCTGTCAGTATTCATTGGTATAGGTAGCTTTCCTACTGGATTCATCTCTCTCCCTTTTGGACCCAGCAGGAGCTCAACTTCCACCCAGCTGTTGATCATCAGTATTCCCTTGGTATTCAAATACCCCTTCCTTCCTTTGGACTGCTGCTGGTGATATTTTTTATTTCCTTCAAGTCTTGGTTGCAAGCAGGTGGTTTGTACTTCTCTGTGGTATCGTTTCTGAAAGTTCTGCTGAATTTCTACCTGAGTTATCAAATGATAAGTAGTTCATGCATTTCCCCGTGTGTCCCCCTTGTTTCTTCTATAGTTGTTTAGTGGGGTTGATGAAGAGCTTATCCCATTCGTTCCCTTTTTAGGCCCCAGCACTAGGAATAGCTAAGGTCAGGTATCCAGTTTGGAGCATAGGTGTGGAACCCATCTAGGGTGGTGAGGTACCCCAGGGACCACCAGTAGGCACAGTCAGGGGTCACTATCTTCCCTTTCCGTAGATGCACGGTTTCCCTTCCTTTCACTGTGTGCTGGGTACTTCACCATACCTAGCGTAACACCTACCTAAGCTGTGGATCTCTGAACTTCCTCCAGAGAAACCATGGACCTCTTGGCTGCTTCTCTAATTAGCGCTCTCCTTGGTTGGATTTTAGTTTAGATGGATGGCCATGTCTTGGTAGGTTTGCAGTTGTGCCATACTCCTTCCATTTTTGGATGATAGATTGAACAGTGCTCGATGAGATGTTCAGAGGTTGGGTTATTATTTTTATAACCTAACCCTGCTTTACCCCTCTCCACAACTTTATATTTAAGCTGTCTGGTGAGTTCCTTAGTTTTTATGAAGCTATTTGATCCCTAATGTTTTCAAACAATCCCCTGAGGTTTTCACTGAACAGTTTTTATACTGAGAATAAATTACACTCAGGGGGACTCAGTTTATTAATAAAGTAACTTCTGGAGGCAATTGGTCACTCAGGATTTTATACAGGGGTATTACACTACAGGGGGCTGAATATAAATGCAAGTCACAATTTTCAGATTCATATTTTTAAAATATTTTGAAAACCATATATCATTTCCTTTACACTTCACAAATACTTGGTACTACAAAAAAACACTTACGGTAAGTTTACGGTTGTAAGCAACGTGAAAAAATGTGAAACTGTTCATGGAATGGAATAAGTTTTCAAGGCATTATAGGTGGAAGCCAATAAAAGTCATAATTATCACATAATCAAGGCTATAAACTTTAGAATTAGTATTTTCGGATATCATTTTTTGTCTGTGACAAGCAGTTTTTCCAACAAATGTTTACAAAGAGATCATTTTTAATTCACTATATAAATATTCTAGTAGGTCAGATGTTACCATACATCAAATAGCTTGGAAAATTCCAGAAAAAAGAATTAATGCGTTTAGAAGCTTCTGATAGGTTAATTGACATCTTTTGAATTAATGTGTACATATAGCAGTGTGGTCTAATTTCAAGCTCTACTGCCACTTAGCTTGAGATAGTGGGAAAATAAGAACAAATCGGCCAAGACATCAGAAAAAGAAATGTGGACCCCCACAAGTGTGATGCATTCTTGGGAGCAATTTCCAAATGTCTGAATATAGCACACTCATTTGTTCATGTGATAATTAAGTTTAGACACAGCCATCAGACTGTTTAGGAAGTAGACACTTAGAGATGAGTGTACTTTGGCGCAAAAAAAAAAATACAAATGAATCCAAAAACAGCAGAAAAAATGCTTTAGAAGATCATAGAATCATAGAATAGAATCATAGAATATTAGAGTTGGAATGGACCTCCTGGGTCATCTGGTCCACCCTCCTGCTCAAAGTAGGATTCACTAAATCATCCCAGACAGATGTCCGTCCAACCTCTTTTTAAAGAGACATCAGCTCCCAGCCACCAAGCGTTGTGAATCCCATCCCTCCCCATATCCCATCCAGCTCACTTTCAACATTTAACCCAGTCCAGGCTCCTCTTCGTCTCGTCCTTCCACTTGCCCTACTGATCCCTCTCCCTCACACCTACTCCAGTCCCTCTCTCTGGTTGTTACCACTCACCTAACTAAAATCTTCAGTCTCTCTCTCTCTCTTCTGGTATCTTCTCCTCCTTCCTCAAACACTCTATCATTACTCCATTATTAAAAAAACCTTCCCTTGATCCGTCCTGCACAAGCAACTACAGACCAGTCTCCAATCTCCTCTTCATCTCCAAACTCTTGGAGCGCCTGGTCTACTCTCGCCTCACCCGCTACCTCTCCTCTCACTCTCTTCTAGATCCTTTACAGTCTGGCTTCCGCCCTTTACACTCAACAGAAACTGCCCTTGTCAAAGTGACCAATGACCTGTTGACAGCAAAACGTAACGGTGACCACTCTCTGCTTATCCTTCTTGACCTCTCTGCCGCCTTCGACACTGTTGACCACCATCTCCTTCTCTCTATGCTCCATTCTGTTGGCCTAAAGGACACTGTGCTTTCCTGGTTCTCTTCCTAGCTTTCTGGACGTTCATTCAGTGTATCATTTGCTGGCTCCACATCTTCTCCTCTTCCTCTCACTGTTGGGGTCCCTCAAGGTTCAGTTTTTGGCCCTCCTCTTTTCTCCCTCTACACTGCCCCAATTGGAATGACCATCAGCAGATTTGGCTTTCAGTACCATCTTTATGACACAAAGCTATACACCTCATTCCCTGAGCTCACCCCCGCTGTACTACAGAACACAAGTGACTGCCTGACTGCAGTCTGCAATGTCATGTCTGCTCTCTGACACTTAACCTTTCCAAAACTGAACTTCTTCTTTTCCCTCCATCTTCCAACCTTCCTAAACCTGACATCTCTCTCTCTGTGTGTGGCACAACGATAAGTCCTAGGCAGCAAGCCCGCTGTCTGGGTGTTATACTTGACACTGATCTCTCCTTCACCACCTACATACAATTTCTTGCCCGCTCCTACCGCTTGCACCTCAATAACATCTCTAGAATCCGCCCCTTTCTCACAATTGAAATAACAAAAACCCTCACCGTGGCCCTGATCCACTCTCGCCTTCACTACTGTAACTCTCTATTAATTAGTCTCTAAGTATTTCTCTACGTTGGGGTCCCTAGCTTGTGTGTGTCCCAGCTAGGGACCCCAACGTAGAGAAATACTTTGGCGTAGTGTTGGGGCTCTATTGCATTGATCAATTCAGTAGCTAAATTTCTCTTTTTTCATATATTCATGGCAGTAATGCAGGTTCCATTTTTCACATTTCATTCTTACATATAGCTATTGAATTTTTCATGTCAGTATTCACACAGCAGTTTCTGCTATTACATGTATTCCCCTTACATAGTCACTGGTGTGCATACCTTATCTCCATATAGTCATCCTTAATGCAGCAGCCAGGGTCACCTATCTGGCTAATCGTCACTCAGATGCCTCTGCTCTGTGTCAATCATTGCACTGGCTGCCCATATATCACAGGATCCAATTCATACTGCTTGTTCTCACCCACAAAGCTCTCCACAGTGCGGCACCCCCCCTACATCTCCACCCTCCTCTCTGTCTATCACCCCACCCGTTCTCTACGCTCTGCAAATGACTTTCGACTAACATCCATACTAATTCGGACCTCCCACTCCTGGATCCAAGACTTCTTCCGAGCTGCACCAATCCTCTGGAACGCTCTACCCCAAGAAGTTAGGACGAATCACAACTTACTCAGCTTCAGACGCACACTTTTTAGGGCAGCCTATCACACTCCCTAATCAAATCCAATTCACACAGTCCCTCTACAACTTCTCACAACATAACCCCACATCAAACTCCATGGCACCCAAATGCATCTCTAGGTTCAAGCCAATTGATCCAGGAAGGCATTATCTATCCCCCATTTCCTTGAGATGGCTGGATTGCCATTGTAAATAAGCACTTGTACCTTGCCCCCCCCATATCTCATTGTAGATTGTAAGCTCTCACGAGCAGGGTTGTCGTTTTTCCCTCTAAATATTGTGTTTTCTATAACTGTTACTTGTTTGTATATGTTCCTCCTGAATTGTAAAGCGCTGCGGAATATGTTAACACTATAGAAATAAAGATTATTATTATAAAGACTTCCATTGAAGGAGAACTCACAACCTCTCGTGGCAGCCGGTTCCACTCGTTGATCACCCTCACTGTCAAAAACGTTTTTCTAATATCTAATCTGTGTCTCCTCCCCATCAGTTTCATCCCATTGCTTCTAGTCTTTCCTTGTGAAAATGAGAATAAAACCGATAGCTCTACAGTGTGACAGCCTGTAAGATATTTATAGACAGCTATAAGGTCTCCTCTCAGTCTTCTCTTTTGCAAGCTAAACAATCCTAAATCCTGTAACCGTTTCTCACAGGACATGGTTTATAGACCAGTCACCATTCTGGACACTCTTCTCTGAACTTGTTCCAGTTTATTGATGTCTTTTTTTAAAATGTGGTGCCCAGAACTGGACACAATATTCCAGATGAGGTCTGACCAAAGAGGAGTAAAGGGGGATGCTGGAGAAAACTGGAAAAAAACTATCAATATCAACAGTAAAACATGTTCTATATCTACATCGTATGCAAGGAAGAAGCTGCTGCTTGAAAACCACCATGGAAGTCAAGTTACAGTTTGGAACTGCAAATGTGCAGAAAGTTCTTTGTTTTTGGAGAATTGTCCTCTAGTTTGTTGAAATGAAAACTAAAATTTTCACGTTAATAAACTACCTGCACGCAACCTCAGATCCTCACAAGATCTCCTTCTCTATTCCTCTCTTATCTCCTTTTCCCACAATCACGTACAAGATTTCTCCCGTGCCTCCCTCATACTCTGGAACACTCTACCTCAACATATCAGACTCTCCCCTACCGTGGAAAGCTTCAAGAGGAACCTCAGGACCCATCTCTTCCAACAAGCCTACAACCTACAATAACCCTCAGTCCAGTACACCACTGCGCAACCAGCTCTGTCCTCACCTATTGTACCCTCTCCCATTCCCTGTAGACTGTGAGCCCTCGCGGGCAGGGTCTTCTCTCCTCCTATACCAGTCTGTTTTGTACTGTTAATGATTGTTGTACGTATACCCTCTTTCACTTGTAAAGCGCCATGGAATAAATGGCGCTATAATAATACATAATAATAATAAATAGTATTAATACTAACTGACCAAACACAGAGATTGTGCACTAAGATTAATTGTGTCAAAAATTGCCGACTGTCTTGGCGTCATCGGGCACTGTTTACATCACAGACTCTGACTCTCCACACTGTGATTTCTCTGGGGCTTCTGAGTTTCATAGGCAGGCCAAGGTGTCGATAAGCTGTGTTCATTAGTGATCGAGTTGGCAGCAGTTAATCTCTCCTTGCCTGCTAGTTACCTCTAGGATCACATGTTATGAAAAACCTATCATAGCTTCTCCCACCTTTTTTTTTTTGAACCATAAATTTTATTGATTTTTAACAATAAAAATTGAACATACTACATGTTATGAGTTATTTTGTCCAGTCGGTTATCCTTAATAGTAAAGATTATCCATTCCCAGTCATTCGTTGCTAACAATTGAACTGTCAACATATAATATCAAACCCCAATGATTATACCGCCACTTCAGCACCAGATGGACGTGAGCACCAGCATTCCCCTTCTCCTATTCTCACCTGGAATCGGAGTAATCTAGCCACTTCCCCCCTGTTACTTCGAACTTGAACCCTCTATTATTTTTAATTGCAATCATCCGCTCCATGCTACAGTTGTGTTGCATCTTGGCCCTAATTTCTTGAGCAGTCGGAACCTGCGGTGTTTTCCATTTACTCACAATACACATTCTTACCACTGTCAGAAATTGTACGGTTATTATTACATCATTGTAATCCATGTCTTCCAGGCCTATAGACAACAGAGCTTTTTCAGGGCCCATCTCCATATTATATCCCAGTATTGAACTTAAGCACTGTTGTGTTTCTGTCCAAACTGGTTGTATCATCCCACACTCCCACCAGATGTGAAGCAATGAACCCGACTGGTTGTTACACCTCCAACATTTATCTGAGTTCCGAGGATATATTTTCTTTAGCTTTACTGGCGTGTAATACCACCTATATAGGAGTTTCCTTGATATCTCTAAATGGTTGATACAATGGGACATTTTTTTGTGTATTTGAAACGAATACTCCCATTGTTCTTCCAGGAATTGAGTTTGCAAATCTTTTTCCATTTCTTCACATATGGTAAGGAGTGCGGGTTTTGTGTGTCATTCAGGGCTTCATACGCCCTTGATATCCCCCCTTTTGTGTCTTTGTTAACCTCAAAGAAATTTTCATATGATGATACCAACTCCTGTTGTTTTTGTTTTCACATTTGACAATAAGTGTCTAATTTGGAGGTATTTGTAAAAGTCCCTCTTATTTACCCCAAATGTGGTAACAAGGTCACCAAACGGTCTAAGCTCCAAGTTTCTCATGATGTCTCCTACCTTGGTTATCCCTTTTGAAATCCAATCCACCAGATTCATATTTTGTATCATTTTACCAATAATGTAATAGTAATAGTATCGGGAGCTTATGTGTTCTTGTGGGGAGTAGTCTCTGTCCCACCTTCTGTGATAACCAAATATTTGCTCCCGCTCGTATTGTGGGGTAACCTGGTGATTGCTCTTTTTTGGCTAAATGGAGATACCACATATATGAGGCCATAGAGGAATGTCCCACTAGTTGTGCTTCCAATTTTACCCAGGCTTTTGGGGAGTTCCCATCCCACCAGTATCTCAGTTGATCTAGCATAGTAGTTCGGTAGTATGCACGTACACACGGGCATCCCAGCCCCCTCTCCCACCTTTTTAAGATGGTGTAAAACTGTATTCCTGTGCTGATTATAGCTTTAAGCAATACTAGCTCATGTGCTGTTGTGATCCAATTGCTGGTCAACCACTGAGTGCTGTTTGGTGTGTTGTGGGGATTTTCTTGTCATCTGTTTATTCCCTCCCTGGTCTTTATTTCCTCCTGATCACAAATTGTCTAATACCTCTGTGTATTATTGTTGTGAGTAAAGCCTGCTTTACACGCTGCAATGTATCTTACAATGTGTCGGCGGGGTCACGTCGTAAGTGACGCACATCCGGCATCGTAAGTTACATTGTAGTGTGTGACAGGTACGTGCGATTGCGATTGAACGTTAAAACGTTCATCGTATACACATCGTACCTTTCTCTAGAATTGCACGTCAGATTGTTCATCGTACACGGGGTAGCACATTGCAGTGTGTGACACCCGGGAACGATGAACAGATCTTACCTACGTCCTGCGGCTCCCAGCCCACAATGCGGAAGGAAGGAGGTGGGCGGGATGTTTACGTCCCGCTCAGCTCCACCCCTCCGCTTCTATTGGCCAGCTGCCATGTGACGTCGATGTGACACCGAACATCGCTCCCACTCCAGGAAGTGGACGTTCGCCGCCCACATCGAGGTCGTATGGACGGGTAAGTACGTGTGACGGGGGTTAATCGTTTGTGCGGCCCGTTGAACAAATTGAACGTGCCACACATATGATGGGGGCGTTGCAAATCGCATACGATATCGTATGCGAAATTGCAACGTGTAAAGCAGGCTTTAGAGTTTTGGTTTTCCCGTTTGTCTATTTGTGTGGGTTTAACCATGCCTGGGGTGGGGGAGAGGGGGTATTAGAGTAGGGCTGGACAGGAGCAGGGATAGGTTGGTGGTTCAGACCTCTTCACCATCAGAAGTACCTCTGGGATTATGGACAGCTAGGGCCTCCTAGCCTAAGGACCAGTCTAGGAATTTGGCTAAGCTGTATTTAAACTTACAGCTTCAAATATATAATAGATACACTGATGAACAAAAGGGTAACAATGTTTTAAACTTTTGACTTTCAGACTTTTTATCTGACCATCCACTACAGCTTCGAATGTGAGACTACCCTCATTTAATAGACAGTCATCTTGGCTACCTCATACATAAATTTGACTTGCAACTATTTTTCATTGATTAGTTGATTAGTTATGCAGATTCTTGTTATGTCACTGCATTGTATATCTGCAATATATACATAGCAATCCCAAGCCAAATGCAATATACCCAGAGAGATCAGCACATGAAAGGCACCACATACAATTAAGCTGCAATCACTATTTATTTTATTTTTTAGCATAATTTATGCAATTGAGCACTTTTGGTATACAATTGTGTCCAATGTGTAATCATTAGGTGTCCTTGTTCTTAACAGTTACCTTGAATAATTTACGGTTTTTTTTACTTTTTTTTTTTTTTAATCAAGTTGTTATAATACATTTTTAATCGGCAAAATTTACTCGTTCAGACTCTTCTTTGTTAATATATTCGTTTGAGTTATATGCGCTATATAGAATGGGTAGATGGATAATCCTGTGATAACATATCTGTAAGATGACTTTGGGAGAATAACAGCAACATACAACAACGTGTCACGACAGGAGATTTCAAGCTGACTGCTTGGAATCTGGACAACATAGGAGTAAATTCTATCACCGGCAACAAACCTAGGGGGAATGCAGGTAGATATAGTTGTCGCGGGCGGAGGAGGGGACGCTGCGCTCTCCCACTGTTCGGGTCCGGCCGCTGCTGCTGCGGCTGCTGCTGCTCGGTGGTGGCTCGAGCGGTGGGCCGGATCCCGGGGACTCGAGCGGCGCTCCTCGCCCGTGAGTGAAAAGGGTGGGGATTGGATGGTGGGGATTTGGTGATTGTCCCTGACGCCACCCACGGTTGTGGTGAAGTTGGTGACACCACCGCTGCTCTGGATGGGGATCCCGGGAGCGATGACAGGGAGCAGCCTGGATGTTAGTTCTCCCCTCCGTGGGTAGGGGGTTGGTTGTCCCAGGGCCCGGTGATGGGGTAGGGGTGGATGGCAGGCGGGTTACGGGGCCTGGTGAGGTGCAGGGTTGCGGGGGCAGCGCTGTGCCACACGGCACGGTGGTACTCACTCAGCCAATGATGAGGACACAGTTCTCGGTAAAACACACGGCTGGATGGACATGTCCCACAGACGGCTGCGGTGTTGTTTCTCCCAGCAGGTTGATGGTGACTGCCTTTCCCTGCACCTATGTACTGTACACGGTTCCAATGGGTTCCCACCGGTAACCCGCTCCCCAGCTTGGATGTGGGCCGGAGGAGCCCCTTTTGCCCGCAGGCTCTGGCCCTGGGAACGGTAGCCTTGGCGGTGGCTGTGTTTCCCTCTCACGGTTGGACGGTTGCCTTCTGTCGGGACTTGGCTGCTGGGAAACCCAGGAGGTTCCCTTCGCTGACGGATTTGGCAAATTCACGGCGACTCCTAGCCTTGCCGGGGTCCGCAAGCCCCTGCCAGATGGTGCTGGCTTTTCTTTGTGTAGCGGTCCGGTATCGCCGGGCCACCGCCCGTCCACGGTCCTTACGGTAGACTCCGATAGGCCACTCCTGCAGACGGTCACCACCGTCTGCCAACCTTGCTGATCCGTCCGGGCCACACACCCGGACCAACTTCAGTCTGCTCCACTACCACTTTCCTTCCTTCCACTTTCACCTCAAAACTCTATCTGTCTGCTTTTCCCGCCTCCAGGACTGTTAACTCCTCGGTGGGCGGGACCAACCGCCTGGCCCACCCCCCTGGTGTGAACATCAGCCCCTGGAGGAAGGCAACAAGGGTTTTGTGTCTGACTTCGGTGTACCTGACCGGGAGTGTGGGGTGTGTGGGTGTTGTGCTCTGTGGCCCCTGGCTTGTCCAGGGCGCCACATAGACACAGGGAGTGGGGGTTAGAATTTACAGCTGAACTACTGAGATAGCCGCAGGGTTCAAAAGGGTAAGATTTAATCCTAACAGGGAATATACATAGAACTCCATTCACACCAAGGAAGAAAGAATGGAATATAGAGGAACAGTTTGTGCAGCCAAACGCAGTGACCTTCTTCAGCCGGACACCATAGGGTTGTTTGTGAATCGTGACATACCAGTGATATTCATAAAACTGCAAAATTGCACCTGCTTTGAAGTAGAAATGAGCACCCTTATATCTTGGACCTCTGTGTGACCAAACTGGTTCTAGAAATATGTCTGCTCTACTTCCAAGTATCCACGATCCTCTGGAATGCTGTGCCCCAGCATGTCTCACTGTCCACCACATTCTGAACTTTCCGATGTAACTTGAAAACCCATCTCTTCAAGAATGCTTCCAGCCTACAATGACCCCACTGTCACATCACCACCAACAGAGTTGCCCTAACCCCCCAATCTAGTATCTCCCTCCCCATTATATTATATAGGGGCGCTCGCTCTGTAGAGAAACAGCTGGATCCTCTCAGTGAGAGAGGAGCTGCGCTGCTCATTTAGTTTCAATCAGTAGCGTAGCTACTGTGGGTGGGGCAAAGGATGAGGCCTCCCCGGGTCCCGTGCTCAGAGGGGGCCCACCCGGAGCTGTGCTACTGTTAACTATATAGGGAACAAAAATCCCAAAAAAGCAATAAATAACATTATAACAAGCAGTTGCCTGAATTGGTCACCTGACCATCAGCACAAACTCATAGATCAATATTAATGCAGGAAGACTAGGGTCTATAGTGCAAAATATTTATTACATGCAAAAACTCAGTGATACCTACACAAAAAAGTGGACTAGAATCATAAAAACAGAACACAAATAGCAGCACAAAAGTTATTTGGCATGATGAAATTCATCTTACTGTTTAAATACAAAGACAAAAAACGTATACAATACATCGTAGATAGGTGGTAGGAAACATATTAGGAGATCAAAAGAACATATATTTGATTTTTCCCACATAGACACTCTAAAGGGGGCTTTACACGCTGCGACATCGCTAATGCGGAGTCGTTGGGGTCACGGAATTTGTGACGCACATCCGGCCGCTTTAGCGATGTTGCTGCGTGTGACACCGATGAGCGATTTTGCATCGTTGCAAAAACGTGCAAAATCGCTCATCGGTGACATGGGGGTCCATTCTCGATTATCGTTACTGCAGCAGTAACGATGTAGTTCGTCGCTCCTGCGGCAGCACACATCGCTATGTGTGACGCTGTAGGAACGAGGAACCGCTCCTTACCTGCCTCCTGGCCGCTATGAGGAAGGAAGGAGGTGGGCGGGATGTTCCGGCCACTCATCTCCGCCCCTCCGCTTCTATTGGGCGGCCGCTCAGTGACGTCGCTGTGACGCCGCACGGACCGCCCCCTTAGAAAGGAGGCAGTTCGCCGGTCACAGCGACGTCGCCGGGCAGGTAAGTATGTGTGATGGGTCTGCGCGATGTTGTGCGGCACGGGCAGCGATTTGCCCTTGTCGCACAACAGATGGGGGCGGGTACCCACGCTAGCGATATCGGGACCGATATCGCAGTGTGTAAAGTAGCCTTAAGAAAGTGCAAAGTGCAACTTATATTGTTAATTTGCGTCACCTGGGTAACCCACATTAGTGACCCTTATGCGGGCGTCACACGGTACGATATATCGGGTGATATGACGGCAGGGTCACGTCGTAAGTGAGGCACATCCGGCATCGTTTGATATATCGTAGCGTGTGACAGCTACGAGCGACGGTGAACGAGCAAAAATACCTGATCGTTGCTCATTGACACGTCGCTCGTTTTCAAAAAGTCATTTCTTCTTCTGCGTGCCGGTGGTTCATTGTTCCCGAGGCAGCCCACATCGCTCCGTGTGACACCCCGGGAACGACGAACACAGCTTATCTGCGTCCCGCCAGCAATGCGGAAGGAAAGAGGGAGCGGGATGTTTACGTCCCGCTTATCTCCGCCCCTCCGCTTCTATTGGCCGGCCGCTGTGTGACGTCGCTGTGACGCCGAACGTCCCTCCCCCTTCAGGAAGAGGATGTTTGCCGCCCACAGCGACGTCACTCAGCAGGTAAGTGCGTGTGACGGGAGTTAACGACTTTGTGCGCCACGGGTAAGAAATTGCCCGAAACGCACAAACAACGGGGGCGGGTACGATCGTTCGTGCGATCGCACGATAGATCGCACTGTGTGACGCCCGCATAAGGGTCAGACCTCCATATAATACCTTAGCGTCAGAATGATAAAGTACCAAGTGCTGTCTAAAGTGGCTGGTGCATAGGTTCTGTCACAGAAAAAAGAGCTCCTCCATCACCCACCAACGTACGTTTTGCTTCTGGGTATAGTACTCCCAGATCTGGCTTCCTCTGTTTGCCTGCCTATCCTTCCTCCCTCCTTGCTCCCCCTGTAATAACAGAGACAGGGGGAGGAAGGACAGGCAGGCAGACAGGGGCAGGAATAACTAGCAAAACCCGACCCACCTATTACATATTCCGTTGCACCTCTCATCAAATAACAGTGCATTTCACAAACTTTACTTGCCTATATTTCAGAAAGTATATATCCCATCTCACAACTAAAGGTATGTATAGAATCAGCATGATAGTGCCAGTATAGCACTGGCTTTAGTTTATATATGAAAATCCTGGTGGATTGTCCTCCTTAACCCAAATCCAAAATTAATTTATGTGGATGACTTTTATAAAGCAGAAGCATCAAATCTGCATTTCAGATGCATACCGGGCAGGGGCCAACAGCTTGGCCAACTTACGAATGTGAGGGGTACTTTGCACACTACGACATCGCAAGCCGATGGTAGCGATGCCGAGCGCGATAGTCCCCGCCCCCGTCGCAGGTGCGATATCTTGTGATAGCTGCCGTAGCGAACATTATCGCTACGGCAGCTTCACATGCACTTACCTGCCCTGCGACATCGCTCTGGCCGGCGACCCGCCTCCTTCCTAAGGGGGCGGGTTGTGCGACGTCAAAGCAACGTCACATGGCAGGCGGCCAATAGAAGCAGGGGGCGGAGATGAGCGGGACGTAAACATCCCACCCACCTCCTTCCTTCCTCATTGCGATGTTCCTTGCTCCTGCGGCTTCACACACAACGATGTGTGCTGCCGCAGGAACGAGGAACAACATCATAACATTGGTCCTTCCGAAATTATGGAAATGACCGTCGCTACACCGATCATACGATTTCGACGCTTTTGCGCTCGTTAATCGTAGTAAAAAGGATTCACATACTCCGATGTCGACAGCGACGCCGGATGTGCGTCACTTTTGATTTGACCCCACCGACATCGCACCTGCGATGTCGTAGTGTGCAAAGTACCCATTAGTGTGTGAGTTGGCTGTTCATCATCATTTTGCGCCTATGCACCCTCCCCATATATGATTATGTTTTAACCCTTTGTATCAGTACATAAAAATTTCATACAAGTATAATCCCATTTTCTGTGATTTATAAGTAAACTATGAATAGTGCTTTTGTGGTTTGTAATTAGGATCATGATATCTCTAGGCAGTAATGGTGTCAAAACTAGACCAATACGATTTGATCTTGACATAACATATAACATAGTCATTTTACCACAGATATCAGGGTCACATTTGATGACAGTAGATTTTGGGGTTTACATCTCATAGTAACTGAGAAATGGATTGAAAAATCTCTTAAAATCATTATATGAAATGGTTTCCAATTTTGCGGCAAAAGTAATAGCTCCTCTTCAAAGGGGAAATCATCTGATATATCAGAGTGCTGCATCTGAAGTTATGTGCCCTTTCAATTACAGAAGCAGCAGGGGTGTGAGATTGTGAGACCCCCGACTATAACATCTCCGTGTTACTGCGAAATGTCAGGAAATGATTTTAAGCAACAATAAACAGGTAGCCGTCTACTACAAGATCAAATTATTGGGTGGTATGTGGGCAGTAAAAATGAGCTTTTGATATTTGTCCATTTATTCCTTACTCCTATGACCTTTCCTCTTTCCTTCACCAAGAAGCAAGAATTAAGTAATTTGTTTACAATTTTGCATTAAAATGTATATTTTTATTTATTACTTTGCTCCAATTTTAGAGTATTGTTATCATTAAAGATACACTGTAGTAGTTGACAGTTTTTGCAATTGTTATAGGAAAATTATGCTTGGGGCATTCAAGTTTCTGACAGCGCCACCTAGTGGCAAAAGGTAATTATAGTGAGAAGAAAACCACATGACGATACTTGTAGTTGATGTGAATGTATTTCTCATGCTGATTAATAGACAGTATGTTTCAATGGCAAATATTATTGTCATGGTGTTTTTCTCACTGTAATTATTGGACTATTCCAAAACATTATCCACTAAAGTGATTAGACAGCATGAGCATGAAGCTTTAAAGGGAACGTGTCAGGTGCAATATGCCCCCGGACCACAAGCAGTTCTGGGTGCATATTGCTAGTCCCTGCCTAACCGTCCCCGTATAGACTAGCATAGATAAAGAGATCTTTAGAAAAAGTATTTCTACAAATCTTTTATCTTATGCTAATGAGGTGGGGACTAGTCCCAAGGGCATTTCTCCCCTTAGCTAGTTGGCCCACATAGCATGCTAGCACACCGCTGTGGGCGTACTAATGTGGCGCCCCTGACCACAGAGTATTGCACTCAGGCTGGGGCAGTGCTTCCAGGTAATCTCCAAAGGCCAGGATGAGGTGTGCACACACAAACACATAGTGACCAGGTCTCCCACACCATTAGAAGGGACCCTTGGGTAGCCAGAAGGGGTTAACTTTCAATTCCCATCAAGGGGTGTGATCAGAGGCTGGTTGCTAGGAAGCAGGGCAGACAGGAAGAGAAGGAAGAGCAAGGAGTCTGAGGCAGAGTGTGGAGGAATTTGGAAGGGTTCAGAGGCGCTCTCATGTCAGCCAGGCCCTGTGGAGAGCAGTAGCTGAACACGGGGGAGAAAGGGTACC
Source organism: Anomaloglossus baeobatrachus (assembly GCF_048569485.1). Classification (NCBI taxonomy): domain Eukaryota; kingdom Metazoa; phylum Chordata; class Amphibia; order Anura; family Aromobatidae; genus Anomaloglossus; species Anomaloglossus baeobatrachus. Next base: position 717,363,844 of record NC_134354.1, read on the forward strand.
TGTGGGTCGGCCTGAAAGACACCCAGAGAGAGGGGTGGCTGAGTAAGGAGATCCCTGGTATTCCAGCAGGTAAGGGGAGACAGGTCCCCAGAGCAGGCAGCAAATCATCCAGAGCTGCTTAACCTTCAGGTGGGGGTACTTCACGCCCTCACCACCACAACACAAAGTCCGAGCCAAGCAGCAATCACCAGGCCCATAAGGGGACAGGGCCAGAAGCCATCCCACCAAGGTCACGCTGCCGGCAGACGGGCCAGAGAGGGGAGCGGGGTTGGAAACAGCTTTCCTGGAGGAATCCTACCATACTTCAAGTGAGGGATCCTCCCAAACAAAAAGAGTGCAAGAAGGGCGAGTGGACAGCTACCCTCAGAACGGCCTTCTGGAATTCCTGGTTCCACCTGGTTATCGCAGTGTCGCCCGGGCATCTCACAGTGACCACCAAACAGTGAGTAAACACGTTAAAATACTTCTTGGACTGTGTTTGAGTCATTCTGCGACCTGTGGTTCCACACACCTAACCAGGGCCCTGGGGCTTGCCTCACTCTCAGGAGGCTATTACAACTGACTGCACCCACCATCAGCCCCAGGCATCCCTTAACCTGCAGTGGCGGTCTCCACTGACCGCAATTCTGAGAGTGGCGTCACGACAATCCCAAAACGAAGGTTCCCTACCTGTGACCAGACCATCCCATCACGTGGAGTCCCTAAAGGTAATGCACCGACGCAGCAGCACCTGTGGGGCTTCACATCTGGCGTCACGAACAGGATAAGGACCAGACCTGTTAAGACAGGTGACCGTGCACCTCAGAGGTCCGACCTCAAAAATTGAACCGCCGCCATATTGCCATCATCCAAAGCGCGCGCTGCAGCCTGCGCGAGGGAGAAGAGCACCGCCCACGAAGAGGTGTGGCCGCCCCAGAATCCCCAGAGCGTTCTGACCCAGGAAGTGGAGGGAGTGCGCAGATTTTAAAAGAAGAGAAGCGGGACCTGGAAGGAAAATGGACGCTGCGGGAGGTAATGCCCCCGGTCAGGGGGACGCAGCCCAAGCGATGCCAGCCCCCGGCGTGGTGAACGCAGCAGCGCCTGGTGCCGGTGCCGCGGTTGCAGCTGCGCCGGCTGAAGTCTCCCCGATAATGCCGATTTCCTTACCGTACGTCCCAGGGGCGCATTGGCTGTCCCAATATGCCGGTAAAATAGACACACTGACCGGATTTAAGAAAAAGATCAACACCCTGTTGGACATGTACGCAATGACGGGTAAGCAGAGGGCCGCCGTGGTGCTGGGGCAATTGACTGGAGCAGCAGAATTGGAGGCTGAGTCCTGGACCAGTGATGACCGTAGCTCTGTAGAAGCCATCTTTGCCAAACTAGCAGCTGCTTTTGAACACCGCACAGAGGGAGAGCTGAGGACGGACTTCTATAACTGCCACCAGAAGCCCCAAGATAGCATAAGAGACTATGCCCTCAGGCTGCAGGCTGCACTACGGGCTCTAAAGCTGGTGTACCCTGTCAGTGACCAGGAAGGAAGCCGGATGATGAAGGAACAATTCTTGCGGGGCCTGCACTCTCCTGAGGATGGAAAGCAGATGAAGCTGTGGTCCCTTGAACACCCTGATGTGGACTTCGCCATTCTGAAAGACAGGGCGGTGAAAGCGCTCCAACCTCCTGTGGACACAGACCCCGTCTCACCAGCATGGCCTGCCAGTTCCCCGGCTGCAGGAGCAGAATCCTCCTCGCAGGCCCTGATAACTGCAAAAGGACTCAACACGCCAGCTGAGGCCATAAATACGCTATCCACCCAGGTGCAACAGCTCAGCAAGGACATCGCACGAATCCTGAAAGCAATGTAGCTGGCCTTAGAAACCAAAGTCCCTCATCGGATCCTGCTAGCTGACAGCCCAGAGGACGTCCCTTGGATTCGGGGGAGAAGAGGTCCTACAGCCCGAGGCAGGAACAGTGATCGCTATGACTCATCTGGACAACCCATCTGTAGTCGTTGCCAGGAGGCAGGCCACTATGCAAGGGCTTGTCCTTTAAATGAGCCAACCCTGGGGCCGAGGGCCAGTCCTCAGGATTAAGAAGATCAGGCCCAGTTCACTGCCGTGAGCAGTACGTGGGTGGACGTCCTGTCCATCGTCCTGGATGGGATCCCTACCCCGGCATTATTGGTCACCGATCCCGTATGTTCTTTATTGTAGATTTTGGTCGGACGACGATCTCCGACCACCGGACCCTGCCCTCACCATCTATGCTGCCAGTGGACAACCTATAGACCAGATTGGGGTCAAAGAGGTAGCCATAAAGGTGGGAAGGCAAGAAATGAAAGGACAAGGACTGATTGTTGTGGACACTGATGTTAAAGAAAAGAACCCACAAATGATTTTAGGCACTAATGTCATAGAAAATTGCCTAGGGGAAGTGTTGTTGTTGCTTCACCAGATTGCTGAAGGTGCTGAGGGCGTATCGCGGAGCGCCTTGCAAAAAGAGATCCAGGTCATTCTGAGGAAGCAACAGGTAAAACAGACTGGCGGTGAGATTGGTAGTGTGCGGGTAATGGATGCTAACCCCATTGTGGTACCCCCACGGAGTGAAATGATGATGTGGTGTAGAGCAACGGTAGGTCTCAGAGGACAGGATTACCAGGCTGTACTAGAGCCCACTCATTCAGAACACTGGCCCACGATTCTGACAGCCAGGGGGGTAGTTGATGTACACAAGGGACGAATGCCTGTACGAGTGTTGAACTGTGGGGAGGAGGAAGCCAGACTACCAAGGTACGCTACCATAGCCAAACTGTTTACTTGCTCAAATGACGCAATAACACCTGTAGGTCCCCTGACACAAGCTGACTCAAAAGAGGACGAGACCTCCCAAAAGCAGAGGACTGGTGTCAGAAACTCCATGTGGGGACTGACTCTACACCCACCTACCAGAAACATGGGGTTCATAGGGTCGTGCAGGAATATGAGCAGGTCTTTAGTAAGAACCCACTAGACTTCGGTAGAATTAAAGGGGTGCAACATCACATACCCACAGGCAGTCATCCTCCCATTAAGGAAAGACATAGGCCTATACCACCAGCCCATTACCAGTGCACAAAGGACATGCTGAAGGACATGAAGGAGGCAGGAGTCATAAGGGACAGTTGCAGCCCCTGGGCAGCTCCCCTGGCCCTGGTGAGAAAGAAGGATGGCACGATGAGGATGTGTGTAAACTACAGACGGATAAATCAGATAACACACAAGGATGCCTACCCTTTGCCAAGGATAGAGGAATCCTTCGCTGCTTTGAAAGCCTCTAACTACTTTTCTACCCCAGATCTTACTAGTGGCTACTGGCAAGTATCTGTAGCAAAGGAAGATCGGGAGAAGACAGCCTTCACCACCCCCATGGGCCTCTGTGAGTTCAACAGCATGCCATTTGGACTCTGCAACACCCCCAGGACCTTCCAGAGGCTGATGGAGTGCTGCCTAGGGCACCTCAACTTTGAAACCGTCCTGCTCTACCTGGATGACGTCATCGTGTATTCCAAGACCTATGAGGATCACCTGAAACACCTGGACGAAGTCTTTGAACCACTATCGCAATATGGGATGAAGCTGAAATCATCCAAGTGCCACTTACTGAAGCCAAAGGTCCAGTACCTGGGTCATGTGGTCAGTGTAGAAGGAGTAGCGCCAGACCCAGAGAAGGTCACAGTCATCTAGGAATGGCCCACACCCACCACCGTCCGGGAGGTACGTCAGTTCCTTGGCTTGGTAGGCTACTACAGAAGGTTCATCAAGGGCTACACGAAGATGGCAGCGCCTTTGCAAGAGCTCCTGGTAGGCCAAGCAAAGAAGAAAGGAAAGACCTCCGGCCCACCATTTCACTGGGGAGAAGCAGAAGAACACTCCTTCTGACAAATGAAAGGGGCCTTGACGGGTGAAGAGATCCTAGCCTACCCCGACTACAGTCTACCATTTGTACTGTATACAGATGCCAGTAATGTGGGACTGGGAGCAGTGCTTTCACAGATGCAGGAAGGCAAAGAACGTGTGATTGCTTACGCCAGCAGGAAGCTCCGGCCTACTGAAAGGAACCCAGAAAACTATAGCTCATTCAAGTTTGAGTTCCTGGCCATGGTCTGGGCTATTACAGAGCGATTCAAGCAGTACCTGGCAGCCACCAAATTCACCGTCTTCACGGACAACAACCCCCTAACCCACTTGGACACTGCTAAATTGGGTGCCATGGAGCAACGTTGGGTAGCCCGACTGGTGAATTATGATTTTACTGTCAAATATCGAGCTGGCCGCAAAAATGGCAACACAGATGCTCTGTCCAGGATGCCTCACCTAGCAGACAAGGGTGAAGATGTAGATGATCTGGAAGATATTGAGCTGCCAGCGTTCCATCGCCATGGGGCCAAACAATGTCGGCAGTCACGTGTCAACCGCCAAGAGGTGACCCTGAATACACTACCTCACTACAACTGGAAGGAGACCCAGGAAAATGATCCAGCGGTAGGCTTGGTAAAGAAGCTGATCACCCAACCTGGCACCAGCCTTGACAAAGGAGCCCTACCTGAGGCACAGCACCTATGGAAGGAGAGAGGTTGATTATTCATCTATCAAGACAAACTCTACAGGAGCATCATTGACCCGAGGACGCATGAGAAGGTGTGGCAAGTGATTGTACCACAGAAGGATACAAGGATGGTGCTAGAAGCCTATCACAATGGCGCAGGCCGCTTTGGTTGGAAGAAACTGGAGGCACTACTTAAAGTAAGATTCTACTGGGTGGGCATGAGATCCGCCCTAGAGAAGTGGTGTCGAAACTGTGGGCCCTCCAATCTTAGAAGAAAAGACCATCACAGCCAGAAAGCACCACTCCAGCCAATCCAAACTAAACAGCCCCTGGAGATCGTGGCCCTGGACCATGTAAAGTTGGCGCACAGCAGACAAGGCTACAACTACGCTCTCACTATAGTTGACCATTACTCTAGATTCCTGGTGGTAGTACCAGTCAAGGACTTGACAGGTCAGACTGCAGCCAGAGCTTTCCAGACACATTTCTGTTGACCACATGGTTATCCAGACCAAGTGCTCACTGACCAAAGACCAGCCTTTGAAGCTGAGGTGTTTAAGGAATTTTGTAACCTTTACGGCTGCAAGAAGATCCGTACCACGCCTTACCACCCTCAGACCAACGGCATGTGTGAGAAGATGAATAACATTATTCTTGACCTTCTGAAAACCCTCCCACTAGAAGAACGAAGTCAATGGCCAGAAAAACTGCCGGACCTACTGGATATGTACAACAACATCCCTGTGAGTTCCATGAACTGCACACCGGCATATCTGATGAGAGCCAGACCAGGAAGATTACCAGTAGATCTGGAAATGGGAGTTGAGACCCCTGAAAATCCTCTACAAGGTGCTGATTGAGATTCCAGCCGCCAAGCCCAATACAAGAAAGTACAAGAGTGTGTGGAGCGAAGCTTGACTCAGCAGCGTGAGAAACAAGAAAAAGCTTACAATCAAAAGGCACCTGCTGTTCCTTTGATACCTGGAGACGTAGTCCTCAAGAGAAAGAGAAGACGTCATAAACTCGACAATCACTGGGAAGAAGAACCCTATACTGTGTTACCATCGACGCTTAGCCGTGAAAAGACATGCCTTATCAGCAAAGATGGAGGAAAGACAACAGGTGTCGCTTCTAGGGATCGCCTAAAGAGATGTCCTGAACAGCTAAGGATCCCTGAAGAAGTTTCCAACTCTTCGCCAGTCGAAGAACCAAGAGAAAAGATGATCCATACCGTACTTGGAGATTTTCCAGCAAGTTGGCCTCAATACAATGGAGCAGTTGTTATTCCAGTCATTACATTCCCTCAACTTAGAGAAGAAGTAAGAGAACCAGAAGAACCTGTTCAGAACCTTGAAGAGCCAAATGTAGCTGAAGCAGAAGACCATGCACTGGTATCAGCACCCAGTACACCTATCATTCACATTGAGACACATACACCGGGTGGGAGGACACAACCTCAGACAGATGACAGTATAGTACTGCGTAGATCAACCCGCAGCAACTTTGGTCAGCTCCCATTATGCTATAGAGAAAGTACAGTTTAGTCCAAAATGTCAGTATAACATGTATTGTTTAACCTGTTTACGGTTGAGTAACGTTTAAGTGAAATGTGCCCACAAGGACTATTGTGAGAACTCTTTAAAATGTTTTCTTTGCACCAGTTTACGTGCACTTTAAAAATGGACCACAGGTTATGAACTGAATATAACCACGAACTCTCGCATTGTAAAAAGTTACCTCATTGGTACCAACCATCAGAGTCTGCCTGTTGAGGAGCATGGCTCTGCACCAACAAGGGGGCACGCCTGTTTATGGGGCCTGCCCTCCAACACTCGGAATCGGGTACGCCTGTTTATGGGGCGTACCTTACACCACCCTCCTCAGGAGAGGAGGATTGGAGGAAATGTCTGGGGAAATGGATGTCCCAGACCTGGTCACCAAAAGGACCGGTGACCTACCTCCTGGAGGTTTTTGGGTGGGTTTCGGACTTGTGGGTGGTTGGTGGTGGAATGGTACCTGGTATGTTTAAATGTAAAAAGTTGCCCCTGTGTGGGAAAAGTTTGTAATTACCCCTTTTTCTTCTTGTCTTTGCAGCCCGAGGACGTGCTGCTGATAACCAAGGGGGAATGTGGCGCCCCTGACCTGGTCAGTCACCACAGAGTATTGCACCCAGGCTGGGGCAGTGCTTCCAGGTAATCTCCAAAGGCCAGGATGAGGTGTGCACACACAAACACATAGTGACCAGGTCTCCCACACCATTAGAAGGGACCCTTGGGTAGCCAGAAGGGGTTAACTTTCAATTCCCATCAAGGGGTGGGATCAGAGGCTGGTTGCTAGGAAGCAGGGCAGACAGGAAGAGAAGGAGGAGCAAGGAGTCTGAAGCAGAGTGTGGAGGAGTTTGGAAGGGTTCAGAGGGGCTCGTATTCAAGCACGTAAGGGGAGACATGTCCCCAGAGCAGGCAGCAAATCATCCAGAGCTGCTCAACCTTCAGGTGGGGGTACTTCATGCCCTCACCACCACCACACAGAGTCCGAGCCAAGCAGCAATCACCAGGCCCATAAGGGGACAGGGCCAGAAGCCATCCCACAAAGGTCACGCTGCCGGCAAACAGGCCAGAGAGGGGAGTGGGGTTGGAAACAGCTTCCCTGGAGGAATCCTACCATACTTCAAGTGAGGGATCCTCCAAAACAAAAAGAGTGCAAGGAGGGCAAGTGGACAGCTACCCTCAGAACGGCCTTCTGAAATTCTTGGTTCCACCTGGTTATCGCAGTGTCGCCAGGGCATCTCACAGTGACCACCAAACAGTGAGTAAACACGTTAAAAGACTTCTTGGACTGTGTTTGAGTCATTCTGCGACCTGTGGTTCCACACACCTAACCAGGGCCCTGGGGCTTGCCTCACTCTCAGGAGGCTATTACAACTGACTGCACCCACCATCAGCCCCAGGCATCCCTTAACCTGCAGTGGCGGTCACCCTGACCGCAATTCTGAGAGTGGCGTCACGACAATCCCAAAACGAAGGTTCCCTACCTGTGACCAGACTGTCCCATCACGTGGAGTCCCTAAAGGTAATGCACCGACACAGCAGCACCTGTGGGGCTTCACACTAACATGCTAATGAATGTGCAGTGACGTAGCACATACCTCACTGTTCATGGCGGCCGGCGGAGGATGGATGCGCACTGGGCATGATCCGGAGTACTCAGCACTTCTCGTCATGCGTACTATACCTCACTGAAGCTGGGAAGCTTACATCTGGCATAAGTTTAATGCACATGATCGGAAGCCTCGGATACTCCGGATTATTCACACTCTGCATCCATCCTCCGCCGGCCGCCATGAACAGTGAGGTATGTGCTGCATCGCTGCACATTCATTAGCGCACAATAACCACCGGCTTCACTCGTATATGTCAAAGGTCGTGAAGTGGTTAAGCTTTTTTGTTTTCATAGAAAATAGTAATTTCCAGTCTAGTAGAAACACCACTAGGTATAACACATGGTACTCTCGGTTTAGCTTAGGCCTACCAGTAGGAAACTTTTGATAACACTGAACTAATGTACATTTTTCTTTACTTTTGGCTTATATACACAAGTATTTATTACAGAAAATAATATTGCTTTTGCATAGATTGGATTATTTTAATAGTCAGACTAGGAGACAAACTGCCATACTTATGGAAACCGGCTCACGAAATGTGAGCAGCAATTTTCATCAAAATATTTCATCCAACCTGACACAGGTTTAGAGTTGGAATGTGGCAGTGAAAACACCACGAGGAATAGATCACTATACACGTAAAATTATGTGACATGAACATAAAAAATGTATCTACTGTCAACCTCTGAAGAATGATATCTGGAAACTGCAGAGGAAACGCTATTCCAATGGGTGGTAATATTGATTTCATTCTCCTATACAAACTAAACAAATGCATGAGGGGTTTCCATATATTGAAAAAACTGCTAACAAACATATATATATATATATATATCTATAGATATATATATATATATATATATATATATATATATGTGTGTATATATATATATATATATATATATATATATATATATATATATACCGTATATATAGTATATACATAGAAATATACAGTATATATACACATACCGTATATATATATATATACGGTATATGATATATAAAATTATATATTTTATTGAGGATTGATGATATAAAATTATGTCTTCCTCCTGTGAAGATCAGAACCTCGCTCAGCCTCCGTGGGGTGGGAGGCTCTAAGGGGTTCATGTGTCATGCTAGGTAAGGAAAAGTAGCAAGTGCACGGCGAAAGGGAAGGGAAACTCTGTGTCTAGGGAGAGGGAAGATGGAGATCCCTGACCGAGCCTACTGCTGGTCCCTGGGGTCCCTCACCACCCTAGATAGGTTCCACAGCAATGCGCCGAGCCGGAAACCTGACTCTAGATATCCCTAGTGCTGAGCTCTAAATAGGAAATGGATGGAATGAGCTCTTCGTCAACCCCACTAAAAAACTAGAGAAGACACAAGGAGGACACATAGGGAGAAGAGCATGAACTACTTAGGCTACATGCCCACGCTGCGGAAAATGCGCGGATTTTGCCGCAGATTTTCCAGAAATCTGCAGCACAGCTACTCCCCAGCCATTTCTATGGCATTTGGGAAATGCTGTGCCCACGCTGCGGATTTTTCCGCAGCGGAAATCGTGCGGATTTTCGTGTGGAAAAATCTGCAGCATGTCAATTATTGTTGCGGATTTCTCCGCAGGGTCTCATATACTTACCTGCCTTGATAGAGACCCGAGTCACTTCTCCGTCCGGTGTAGCGGCAGCGCGGTGGATCCAGCCAGGTACAGGAAGGAAGAGGTGGGCGGGGCCTGCACGAGCTCCGGTCATGTGACAGCCGGAGCTAGTTCAGGCCCGCCCACCTCCAGCACAGTGAACCAGACGCTGCCTGACAGTGACCCGGCCGCCGGAAAGCGAGGTGCTGCATGACGGAGGTAAGTATGAGCACCCCGATCACTGCAGCACTTGTTCTGCATTGAGGATGCAGTGCCGAAGCCATGGTACTGTATCCTCAATGCAGAAAGCCCGCACCATATCCGCACGATATTCCGCAGCATGGAAATAGACAAAAGTTGTGGTGCTGTTTCCTGGGAGCACCTGTGGAATGTCTTGCGGATATATCCGCAGGACACTGTCCCCGTGGGAACATAGCCTTATCATTAGATGACTCAGGTAGAAGTTCAGCAAAGCTTTCAGCACAATACCACAGAAGAGAACAAGCCACCTGCTTGCAACCTCAGCTTGAAGGAACTGAAAATATCCCCACCACAGTCCAAAGGAAGGAAGGGGTATTTAAACACCGAGAATACTGACAATCAACACCTGGGTGGAAGTCGAGCTCCTGCTGGGTCCAAAAGGGAGAGATATGAATCCAGCAGGAAAGCTACCTATACCAATGAATACTAACAACAGGAACAATGGAAAGTCAGGGAGCATTCTATGGCCAGTAACCACATGACTGCCACACGTGACACACCCGTGACATCGTGTCACTCTACAGCAAAATCTCACTCAGGCTACATACTGAACATAAAATTTACCCCCAACCACTCCACACACGCAGAACGTTGAATGCTGCCACCAGTTACTGAAAAGATGTTAAGTCCCAATATCATGTATATAATGTAATCACTGCCCAAAGGCCATACACAGGTCACATACACAAACTACCACTTAGTTATTATGGAGACACTTAGGGCCTTTAGGGCAATAAGGCAAAACTAATATAGTTTTAGGCTTCAGTTGTGCAAAAGGTAAAGTGCTTAATATGTATAAAAAAAATAGGAAAATAAAAGACTTGCATAAAAAGTGCAAAACAGTTCTGAAAACAAAAGATGAGAAAAAGGAACGTTCTATATGTAGCAGTCCTCTGTAAGTGACTCCAAGGAATATGGGTCAGAATGTGGGCCTAAATCCAATTGACATGGGTCCCTAACTTGTACATGTACACCTTATCGCACCACCTTTAACTATTGTAAAAGATATAATATACAGACGATATGATGTTACAGGCACAGGATGTTTGGAATGTCTCATTTAATTTAGCAGGCAATTGCTTCCACTAGATTACACTCTGAATTACCATAGTAGAGGTGGTGTGTGAGGTGTCAGTGTGTCGTACAGGGTTATGGGGTACTCGGTCCCGGGCAGTGTATAACTGGGGAATGTCACTTTGGTGGCCGTTGCCCGATTCCGATCCCTGGATGCTTTTTGAAAAGGGGAATATTTACCGGGGATTGTTAAATAAAGTTTATATGTGACGCCACTTGCGGTGTGGCGACTATAGGGATGGAGCCACCACTGCTCAATGTTCACTACTGGGGCTGGTGTTAGTGGCAGCCTAGATGTTAGGCCCTCTGCAAGCAGGGCCAGGCCCCAGAGGATAGGTGTTGCAGGTGGGTGTTGAAAGAAGGTAGGCCACAATGGGAGTTTGGTGTACTTGGTTCTTTTTACTCACTGCGAGCTGGTAATTGGTCACCCAAGGCTGGCTAGTCTTAACCGCAGGTCCCCTTAGTCCCAGTGCCGGTTTAGTGACCTGGTGGCTTCTTTCCCCTGCACCTGTTTTTGGTTGGTGGGTCCCCATGGCGTAGAGCAGCTGGGGGTCCCCTCCTGTTTGTCTTCTTCAGCAGTCCGTATGACGGTAGAGTGAACCCTGTGGGGTTGGAGTCTCTGGTCCTGTCCTCAATTCTCCCTTTGCTACTGAGTCACGAACTTCAAGGTCAGTGAGGTCCTTGATTGTCCCCTCACTGTGCACATTTTATCAGGTCTGCCTGGAGCCTTTGCCTGACCTAGGATTCTGTACCCCCTTGGTGCGTAGTTCCAGGAGTACTCCACCGTACTCCACCGGCAACTAACCGCCTGGTCCCTCAGGTCACTGTTCACTCCGGTCAGTCCGTCTGCTCACTTTCACAGTCTTCTCTGTCTCTTCTGTCTGACTCTCCACTGTCTGCCCCTCCCACCTGGTTGTCTAGTGGACTGGAGTGGCTCCACCTCTAGGCGGCCATCCATTGGTCCGACCCTAGCCTGGTACTATTCTATTGGGGATGATTGGGGAAAAACAGGGATTATCTGGAGTGTTTGTGTGTTACTGGCACTGGTCTTCTAGGTTCCTAGGGGGGTAGGCACTGCATCCCGGTGGGGATGCAGTACCTTGTAGCTCCCTGATGGCTTCAGGGGCGCTACATCAGAGGTGTTTGTCACATGTTAATTGCATTCCACAAGCAGAATTAGGTAGACATTTACATTTCACAGGGATCATTAGATATTCAGCAATCAGTAGAAGATATGAGGACTGTGACATGGCATATTTTTACACAAGACAATACATATATACTACAGTGGCCTAGCTTCACTACACATCCATTTAACAGGTTACAATAACTTTGTGACTTTGCAGAAATTTCATGTATATATTCATATATATGACCCGCCCACAGGATCTGAGGTTACCCATCACCGGGCCGTGGTTCTTCTCCTGGGTCGCCGCTGTGGCCTTGCCCGACTCCGTGACCCCGGCGGTGTCAATAAGGATGGGGATGATGGGGGTAGTTGTTCATGACCCCACCTGTGGTGTGCGTCCAATTATTAGCCACCGCTGCAGGACTTCTCTCTCTGCTGGCTCGGATGGTGACGCAGCTCGGGTGTTGCAGCTCACCACAGGCACAGCTAGTCCCCAGGAAGGATGACGGTGGTAGTAGTGGCTAATGGCACCGGAGCGCGGAGTGACGGAAATGATGGGGACAACACCAGGGATTGCGGTTCAAGTTCTTTACTCACTATAATATCCTCACCCTTGGAGTGCTGGTTTCCACCATGGTGGGCCTCAGTCGATCCCGGATAATTTGGAGGTAACCGCTAGTGTTGTGGACTGTGAGCCCTTCCTCTCTGCGCTGTGTTAGATGAATCCCCATTGCATAAAGCTTTACAAAGACTCTTGTCCTGGGTTACTTTCCCATCCTGTATAGTGACCCGCCCCAGGGCCGTGGGGTACTCGGTTCCGGGTGTTGGTTAATGGGATTATGTCACGGGGGCCTGTGCCTGGTTCCGTGGCCCTGGTGGTCGCTGAAAGTCAATAAATAATAAAAAAAAATAAAAATAAATAAATAAATAAAATAATAAAGAAAATAAATAAATAAATAAATAAATAAATAAAAGTATTTCGTGACGCCACCTACGGTTCCAGTATGGTTACTGGGGCTGCAGGTCAGACCTCTGGGGTGATGGTTAGGCAGTCAGTTGTTTACGCTTCCCGTAGGTGAAGCGGGGTCCCCAGGGCAGTTTTAGTAGTACACAGATATGGCGGTTTTTCTTCACAGCCTTTTCAACTGTCACTTTAGTGCAGCAGCCTATGGCTCCTCAGATGAAGAAATAAAGTGCGTCACACCAATTCATTAACTCTGACCAGATTTTACTTGCAGGTGTTAAAAAGGGGTTCAGTTTCTGATGTTACAGTTTTTGGTGATCTGGGAACAGTTCAGGATCTGTGCACCAGGTCAGTTGTGTGGCCTCCCTGCTGCGCTGTGTTTCTCCTTGATACTAGGCTGCCTGTAGCTATACCTTGTCCCTCTCTCACTGTCTTGACCTGTATGGCAGGTGGCGGGAGCTTCTCTAAGGGGCACTGCTGTACTCACTGCGATCCCTAAGCTCTGTGTAGCGGCTTTGCCTTCAGGTGCTGCTGTGGCCAGGAGATCTGCAGTCTCCCTGGCCCCCGGTCTTTATTACTGGGCAGATTAGGTCCCTCACAATCTCGGACGCTGGTGTCCGATAATCAGCGCTGTTCCTTGGGGATGGACCGGTGTGGCTCCACCTCCCCGGTCTCTCCTCTTTTGCCTCACTCTTGATCCCTCAGGCGGTCACACAGTTACTTGTGCGGGCTAAGCACTGCCCTCTCCATTTTGATGTCTTCCCTCACTCTCTGCTCGCACAGTCTCCTTTTCTCCAACTGTCAACTGTCTCTCTGACTCCGCCTCCAAACCTGGATTTAAAGGGGACCTTACCTGAACTCGACTTGTAGAGCTCCCCCCTCCAGGCTTGAAGTGGAAATGTTGTATGTGGGATTACCTAATGTGGAGATCCTTCCCTGCCCAGGTACAGGTATATTTGTGGCAACTGAACCCTGGGGTGCCACAATAGCAGGCAGCGCGAGTCCGGGTTGGGCTGGATTGTGATCACAACTCCTGGCTCTATCTGCTCCGGGCACAAAGGTGGGCAACGGGACGTGCAATCCTCTCACCCAGCAGATTTGTCAGAAGGACATAAAGTTCCCCCTAACTTAGAGTTCCGCATCCCGTCTGCGCCAATCCCGAGGGAGCTAAGGAGCTCTCCCCTCAGTGACCGTGTAACTCCTGCATCTCACATGTTCCCTGTCTCAGATTCGCTCTGTGTGTGTGTGTAACCTTACTCCCCAGTGTGTAGCTCCACCCCCCAGTTGCTGACCAGTGAGTGGAAAGTCCTGTTGCCATGACGGCCACCTCTAGCCCAGTCACAGTGGTTGGCTACTAAGCTGTATGTTTATGCAATGTGATAAACACCGGTGAATAACCTCCTCCTCACCCGGAATGAATACTGCACCTTAAGTGAGGTGCAGTACCCTGTGGCGACTGAAGCCCCAGGGGCACCACACACATATATATATATATATATATATATATATATATATATATATATATATATATATATATATATATATATATATATAAATATATATATACAGTGCCTACAAGTAGTATTCAACCCCCTGCAGATTTAGCAGGTTTACACATTCGGAATTAACTTGGCATTGTGACATTTGGACTGTAGATCAGCCTGGAAGTGTGAAATGCACTGCAGCAAAAAAGAATGTTATTTCATTTATTTTTTTTTAAATTGTGAAAAGTTTATTCAGAGGGTCATTTATTATTCAATCCCTCAAACCACCAGAATTCTGTTTGGTTCCCCTAAAGTATTAAGAAGTATTTCAGGTACAAAGAAGAATGAGCTTCACATGTTTGGATTAATTATCTCTTTTTCCAGCATTTTCTGACTAATTAAGACCCTCCCCAAACCTGTGAACAGCACTCATACTTGGTCAACATGGGAAAGACAAAGGAGCATTCCAAGGCCATCAGAGACAAGATCGTGGAGGGTCACAAGGCTGGCAAGGGGTACAAAACCCTTTCCAAGGAGTTGGGCCTACCTGTCTCCACTGTTGGGAGCATCATCTGGAAGTGGAAGGCTTGTGGAACTACTGCTAGCCTTCCACGGCCTGGACAGCCTTTGAAAGTTTCCACCCGTGCCGAGGCCAGGCTTGTCCGAAGAGTCAAGGCTAACCCAAGGACAACAAGGAAGGAGCTCCGGGAAGATCTCATGGCAGTGGGGACATTGGTTTCAGTCAATACCATAAGTACCGTACTCCACCGCAATGGTCTCCATTCCAGACGAGCCCGTAAGGTACCTTTACTTTCAAAGCGTCATGTCAAGGCTCGTCTACAGTTTGCTCATGATCACTTGGAGGACTCTGAGACAGACTGGTTCAAGGTTCTTTGGTCTGATGAGACCAAGATCGAGATCTTTGGTGCCAACCACACACGTGACGTTTGGAGACTGGATGGCACTGCATACGACCCCAAGAATACCATCCCTACAGTCAAGCATGGTGGTGGCAGCATCACGCTGTGGGGCTGTTTCTCAGCCAAGGGGCCTGGCCATCTGGTCCGCTTCCATGGGAAGATGGATAGCACGGCCTACCTGGAGATTTTGGCCAAGAACCTCCGCTCCTCCATCAAGAATCTTAAGATGGGTCGTCATTTCATCTTCCAACAAGACAACGACCCAAAGCACACAGCCAAGAAAACCAAGACCTGGTTCAAGAGGGAAAAAATCAAGGTGTTGCAGTGGCCTAGTCAGTCTCCTGACATTAACCCAATTGAAAACTTGTGGAAGGAGCTCAAGATTAAAGTCCACATGAGACACCCAAAGAACCTAGATAACTTGGAGAAGATCTGCATGGAGGAGTGGGCCAGACCTGTGCTGGCCTGATCAGGTCTTATAAAAGACGATTATTAGCTGTAATTGCAAACAAGGGTTATTCCACAAAATATTAAACCTAGGGGTTGAATAATAATTGACCCACACTTTTATGTTGAAAATTTATTAAAATTTAACTGAGCAACATAACTTGTTGGTTTGTAAAATGTATGCATCTATTAATAAATCCTGCTCTTGTTTGAAGTTTGCAGGCTCTAACTTATTTGCATCTTATCAAACCTGCTAAATCTGCAGGGGGTTGAATACTACTTGTAGGCACTGTATATATATATATATATATATATATATATATATATATATATACACACACCGGTATATATATATATAACAATGTTTTGAACCTTTGCCTTGTAGACTCCATATCTCACCATCAACTACATCTTTGAGCATGAGGCGACCTTCATCTTATAGCCAATCCTCTTGGCTGCCTCATACATTTTTTTTTGGAAAAAAAATTCTTCCTGTATACTGCAAATTACATCCTGTTCTCACATTCCCTAATAGCTTGGTGTTTTATTTGGTTGTCTCCCAAGTGAAAAAGATTACTGGTTCTGTCACACGTTGTTTGGCTCTAAGCTTGTCTAGTGTCATGGTAGTGTGACGCCCCTGGACTATTAGGTCGTCACTGGGTACTGCACGTTCTTTTCCCGTAGTGCAGTATTCAAATCCCTCATGGCTCTGGGTCCCCATCTTACAGTGCTGCTTCCAACAGCAAATCAAATCCTATGAACACTCTGCACCACACCCACCAGACACACCAGTGGGCGGCTTGAGCGGAATAGGGTCGCCCACCTAGGGGTCAGGAAGGGAGGGTCAGGAGAGTGTCAGTGAAGTGAAGGGATGTGAGGAGTGAAGTGGAGGAAGGAGGGAGCGGTGGCTCCCAAGAGTAGCTGTCTAAGTTGCAGGCGGTGTCTGGGCTTAGAGGAGTCGGACCCCCGGTCGTAGGGGATTGAAGCGAGGTGCCTAGGACCTGTCAAGAGGACTGTCAGCAGCCTGGTCCTATCTCTGGTCTGGGACCGAAAGCACGGCAGGGTACACTGACCCTAGGTCGGGGAGAAGCTTCAGGCAACCCGGCAATTAACCTGCAGAGAGCGGCGCCTTTATGGACTGTTCCCACTAGCTCCAGAATTGGGGCACTAGCACAACGGGGGGATAGGGCGATAGGGCCTTCCACATACGCAGCCCACAAGATCCCAAGCGTGAGCCCTGAAAGTAAGTTCCAAACTACCGGGCCATTTCAGTAAATCTCAACTTTGTGCCAGGAGGCAGGTCACAGATCACCAGGCAGCACTGCAGGGGACGGGACCTGGACGAGCTCCCCAAGAGAGGCAGCCGCACCTAGAGACTTGGTTTACCTGGTTGTCAGCGTCTGCTTATTGGCTGAGTGAGTACGGCACCCAGTATAACCTTCCAGAGTCCCGGGGCCTACCCCTACCTGTGGAGGGTAATAATACCTTGCTGCCCCAATCCATCACCCCGGGTACTCCCAACAACGGAGCGGCGGTACTCCCAATTATCGCACACCACGGGTGGCATCACGAACTATCAGCCCCCCTTAAATACCCCCTTTCACTTTAGAGTGTGGCCCTGAGCCCCCAGGTCTGGAGACCCTCGAGCCACGAACGGACATTGCCCACGGATCCGAGCTGTTCGATCCACTGCTGGGGTGGCACAGTAGCAACAGACGCTGTTCACACTACAGACTCTGACACTCCACACTATGCTTTCTCTGGTGCTTCTGAGTTACACAGGCAGACTTGGACATTGACCAGCTGTGTGTTCAATAGTTATCTGGCTAGCATTAGTTAATCTCTGCTAGCCTGCTGATTTCCTTTTGGATTACATATTGTGGTAGACCTATCACGGTTACTCCCCGCCTTTTTAAGATGGAGGATTCTGTCTTCCCATGCCAACTATAGCTTTTGCTATTCCAGTCTGTGTGCTTTTGTGTTCCAGTTGCTGGTGATTTATTGCTTGCTGCTTGGAGTGCTGTGGAATCCTCTTCTTGTCTGGTTATTTCCTCCTTATCACATTTTGTCTTATATCTCTGTGTGTGCTAGCAGTGTGATAGAGTTTTGGTTTTCCCATTTGTCCTTAAATGTGGGTTCAGCCACTCCTGTCCTGGCCCTCCCCTGGGGTTGGGGAGACAGGGTATTATATCAGGGCTGTCCAGGAGCAGAGCAAGGAAGGTGGCCCAGACAACTTCACCATTAGAATTACCTCTGGGATCAGGGACAGCTAGGGCTAGCTGCCTGAGGGTTAGTTTACGAGTTGCGATCCCCTGTTATTCTTTCACACCCCGTGACATGTTTCATCGAGGAGCAGTCATAAGAAGATTTCCCAAGAAAAGAGAAACAGCATCATCCTATTTGTCAATATCAATCTCTCGGCCAAGAAAATTGCCAGACTACATGTGAGTGCCATGACACTTGGAAAGTACAAAATGAAATCCATCCATTCATTCAAAAGCGAAGAGGTGGATGTCCAGGCAAAATATCAAAGTCAACAAGTTGGCTTATCACAAGGTCTATCAGTTCTGACGCATCAAAAATGGCAGTGGAGGTGGCTCGTATGCTTCATAATACTGAAATCACGGATGTACATGTAAGCATCGTGCAATGCACGTTGCACAGGTCTGGAATAGTTGCCCGAAAAAAGGGGAAGATACCTCTACTTTAATATTGTCATAATGAAGGAAGGGAATGACGGGCCGCTTGGGCGCCGCACTACTTCAATGGTCCAGGGTCCCCCGGTAGTATGTGCATCTCTGTGTAAGGTGCATGGCGCTTCCTTACTCCTAGAGGACACCATCCATCTCTCTGTTCACACCTACAGGGCTTCCAGACAGAGATCACACCACATCAAGGTCTCTTTAACATCTCTGACTGGGGTATTCATTCCCTTTAGAACTACCATGTGAATGTAGTGGCAGCCCTCCTTCCTTCTAAAAGCTCCCAGTATGGATGCAGCAGCAATTTTGCCTTTTCCAGGCTACCATATGAGCAGCAGCAGCCTCTTTTTTCTTTGACAACACCCTCTGAGTGTTTCACATGAACCTACAGCACCACAGGATAGTGCTGTCTTCCTCGCTCCAACTCCCCATCCGTGTAAAGCCCTGGCGGCTTCACTGAGACTGCCACAATGAGCTTTAGGCTCCCGATCTTCCAGGATTGGCCTCAGGTTTTCACAACGGCCCTGGCATCTAGGCCCTTCTCCTGCTAGGCAGAACCTTAACTGACTTTCTACCTCAAAATGGCTGCTCACTATGTCCCTTTACTTCTCCCAGGCCTGAACTTAACCCTTTATAGATCTAATCTATTCTTCCGTGATAGCTAAACTGGCCTCCAGATGGCGACATTTCTATTCGTCTTGCAAGCTAAAATGCTATGTCCATCTGATTAATACATCCTGCTACATATTGTTAACATTATCTCACAGTACAGACCTGAAATATCACAGGGCTTTACCATTCCCTATAATAAGAAGCGTTGGCTTGAGTTTGCAAAGAAGTACGAAACATGGATGTAAAAGATTGGAAACGGCTGATTTGGAGCAATGTGACGAAAGGCTCTTGTGGGTGCAAGTGAACCGGAAAAAACAAGGGAAAAAGGGCTAATGGATGAAGAAATTGAAGGAACTGTCAAGTTCAGTGTAAGAAGCCTGATGATATGGGGTTGCTTCACAACCAAAGGTGTTGGATACGTGACCAGGATCGATAGTGGTCTCAATGTTGAGCTATATGTAAGTATCCTACAAGATGAGCTACTTTGTATACTCAAGTGCAATGGTTATGAAAAGGACGACATAGTGTTCCAGCAGCACAGCAATCTGAAGCATACGTTGAAATTGGAAAAAAATTGTCTCAATGACAATTAAGAAAAGGTGCTGGATTGGCCTACACAGCCCCCAGACCTCAACCTAATTGAACACTTGTGGTTAGAAATGAATCAAAATCTGTATATATATCCAGGTGAGTCTACCAGTATATAACAACATTTGGAACGTGTAAAAGAGACTTGAGATCAGATTTCGGTTGACACATGCTTGAATCTGATAGAGAGCATGCCCAGGAGGATTCAGGAAGTGATATAAGCCAAAGGTGGATTTACAAATTAGTAACAAAATAATAACAATTTACATTTAGATTTTTACGAGCAAAACAGTAGCAATGCAGTAACCTGACAAGAATCTACCTAAGTAATCATATGCTAAATAGTTGCAAGTCAAATTTATGTTGAAAATAACCAAGATGATTATTTTTTTAGACAATGCAGTCTTATGTTCAAAGCCGTAGTGGATGGTGAGATATGGAGCCTGAAAGTCAAAAGTTCAAAACATTGTTACCCATTTGCTTTTCAGTGTATCATCAAAAGAACGCCCTATTTCTCCCGAGAATAACAAAATATATAACGGTAATTAGGTATGTACAATTTCTACAAAAGGTATATATAGTAGGTATTCCTTTAATGGAAAAAAAAAGTTTTCTACAATTATAGTTATACTATATATTAATTTATATATACAGTGTATATATACAGTTAGGTCCAGAAATATTTGGACAGTGACACAAGTTTTGTTATTTTAGCTGTTTACAAAAACATGTTCAGAAATACAATTATATATATAATATGGGCTGAAAGTGCACACTCCCAGCTGCAATATGAGAGTTTTCACATCCAAATTGGAGAAAGGGTTTAGGAATCATAGCTCTGTAATGCATAGCCTCCTCTTTTTCAAGGGACCAAAAGTAATTGGACAAGGGACTCTAAGGGCTGCAATTAATTCTGAAGGCGTCTCCCTCATTAACCTGTAATCAATGAAGTAGTTAAAAGGTCTGGGGTTGATTACAGGTGTGTGGTTTTGCATTTGGAAGCTGTTGCTGTGACCAGACAACATGCGGTCTAAGGAACTCTCAATTGAGGTGAAGCAGAACATCCTGAGGCTGAAAAAAAAGAAAAAATCCATCAGAGAGATAGCAGACATGCTTGGAGTAGCAAAATCAACAGTCAGGTACATTCTGAGAAAAAAAGGAATTGACTGGTGAGCTTGGGAACTCAAAAGGGCCTGGGCGTCCACGGATGACAATAGTGGTGGATGATCGCCGCATACTTTCTTTGGTGAAGAAGAACCCGTTCACAACATCAACTGAAGTCCAGAACACTCTCAGTGAAGTAGGTGTATCTGTCTCTAAGTCAACAGTAAAGAGAAGACTCCATGAAAGTAAATACAAAGGGTTCACATCTAGATGCAAACCATTCATCAATTCCAAAAATAGACAGGCCAGAGTTAAATTTGCTGAAAAACACCTCATGAAGCCAGCTCAGTTCAGGAAAAGTATTCTATGGACAGATGAGACAAAGATCAACCTGTACCAGAATGATGGGAAGAAAAAAGTTTGGAGAAGAAAGGGAACGGCACATGATCCAAGGCACACCACATCCTCTGTAAAACATGGTGGAGGCAACGTGATGGCATGGGCATGCATGGCTTTCAATGGCACTGGGTCACTTGTGTTTATTGATGACATAACAGCAGACAAGAGTAGCCGGATGAATTCTGAAGTGTACCGGGATATACTTTCAGCCCAGATTCAGCCAAATGCCGCAAAGTTGATCGGACGGCGCTTCATAGTACAGATGGACAATGACCCCAAGCATACAGCCAAAGCTACCCAGGAGTTCATGAGTGCAAAAAAGTGGAACATTCTGCAATGGCCAAGTCAGTCACCAGATCTTAACCCAATTGAGCATGCATTTCACTTGCTCAAATCCAGACTTAAGACGGAAAGACCCACAAACAAGCAAGACCTGAAGGCTGTGGCTGTGAAGGCTTGGCAAAGCATTAAGAAGGAGGAAACCCAGCGTTTGGTGATGTCCATGGGTTCCAGACTTAAGGCAGTGATTGCCTCCAAAGAATTCGCAACAAAATATTGAAAATAAAAATATTTTGTTTGGGTTTGGTTTATTTGTCCAATTACTTTTGACCTCCTAAAATGTGGAGTGTTTGTAAAGAAATGTGTACAATTCCTACAATTTCTATCAGATATTTTTGTTCAAACCTTCAAATTAAACGTTACAATCTGCACTTGAATTGTGTTGTAGAGGTTTCATTTCAAACCCAATGTGATGGCATGCAGAGCCCAACTCGCGAAAATTGTGTCACTGTCCAAATATTTCTGGACCTAACTGTATATATATATATATATATATATATATGTATACCATATATACTTGAGTATAAGCTGACCCGACTATAAGCTGAGGCACCTAATTTTACCACAAAAAACTGGGAAAACGTATTGTCTTGAGGATAAGTCTAGGGTGGGAAATGCAGCAGCTACTGGTAAATTTCAAAATTAATAATAGATACCAATAAAATGTAATGTACCCTATCTTTGTGCCACCTTTGTAGTAATGTGCCCCATTTTTGTCCCCATCCTGTAGTAATGTGCCCATTCATTTGCCCTGTAGAAAAGTGCACATCCTTGTGTCCCGTAGTAATGTGCCCCATCCTTGTCTCCTGTAGTGATGTGCCCATTCTTGTGCCCTGTAGTAATGTGCCCATCCTTGTGCCCTGTAGTAATGTGCCCATCCTTGTCCCCTTGTAGTAATGTGCCCATCCTTGTCCCTTGTAGTAATGTGCCCATCCTTGTCCCCTGTAGTAATGTGCCCATCCTTGTCCCCTGTAGTAATGTGCCCATCCTTGTCCCCTTGTAGTAATGTGCCCATCCTTGTTCCCTGTGGTAATGCGCCCATCCTTGTCTCATCTAGTAATTTGCCCATTCTTGTCCCCTGTAGTAATGTGCTCTATCCTTGTGCGGCCACAAAGCATTCAACTGAAGTAAAGCGCTGATGACAACAGTGGTGGCCACGATCACCGAAAGGTCTATGTGTCTGCGGTCCACAAGAAGCAGGTAAGAGGACACCACGGGAACGGAGGACAGGTGAGAATATTTTTTTGTGGAACCCTCACTTGAGTATAAGCCGAGGGGGGCATTTTCAGCATTAAAAAATATGTCCTGAAAACCTCAGCTTATACTCGAGTATATATGCTATTTATTTATTTATTTATTTTTAATGTGACTATTACCCTGAGTGCTTTTACAGATGACAGTAATTTATATGAAAGTACTATCTGTGGTTTTCATGGATATAATATGTACTTATTACTGTCTATGGGGCTGTACGCATGTCTGAGGTTTTTTTGCAGATCTAGTTGCCCACCCAAAAAATAGGAGCCATAACTGTTTTTTAAAGTTAAGCGTTCTTTGCACGCTACGATATATCTAACAATATGTCGTCGGGGTCACGTCGTAAGTGCCGCACATCCGGCATCGTTTGATATATCGTAGCGTGTGACAGCTACGTGCGACTGTGAACGAGCAAAAATACTCACCTTATCGTTGCTTGTTGACACGTCGCTCATTTTCTAAAAATCGAACGTCCAGTTGTTCATTGTTCCCGAGGCAGCACACATCACTCCGTGTGACACCCCGGGAACGCTGAACTGCAGCTTACCTGCGTCCCGCCGGCAATGCGGAAGGAGAAAGGTGGGCAGGATGTTACGTCCCGCTCATCTCCGCCCCTCCGCTTCTATTGGCCGACCGCTGTGTGACTTTGCGGTGACGCCGATCGTCCCTCCCCCTTCAGGAAGTGGATGTTCGCCGCCCCACAGCGAGGTCGTTTGGAAGGTAAGTACGTGTGACGGAGGGTTACAGCATTGTGCGACACGGGCAACAAATTGCCCGTGCTGCACAAATGATGGGGGCGGGTGCGATCGCACATGCGATCGCTCATGAATTCAACACGTGTAAAGCAGCCTTAAGTCACAGTTCAAACGCAACAATTCAAGTTTGTGAAAAACTTAGACAACACAAAGATAGGGCCTAGTTCATGGCAGGACTGGGACAAAACACAGCCCTGGCACACAAACCCCACGCACTATAGCTCCCTCCCAAACAATTGAAGAATGTGATTCAATTGCACAATTTTGTAAATTTTGCTTTACTTGTCCTGGGCCATAGCCCTCAACTACATAGTGAGACCATGGCTAAAAAACAGGGCAGACGGCTGGAAATGGGGCTGCAGGACCATTATGTAGTTGAGTGCTGCGACCACGAATCTGTCAGGTTGGGCAAACGGCCAGTCCAGGCCTGCCCTAGTTCCTTTCTAGTCCGGTCAGCATTCCAGAGTGTTTGCTAGGAGAAACCGCCATCAGATTTTTTGTTGTATACGCAAAATAGAAGTGAAACACTGATAGAGGTAACTGACACTGACCAAACAGTGATGAAAATCAGTATGTTTTTTTGTGTACAATAAATATCTGACAGCTGAAAGTGGCTTAAGCCAAACATTCGCCCTAACAGTAACCCTAGTTAAAGGCAATCTGTCAGCAGGTTTTTGCTTCCCCATCTGAGAGCAGCATAATGTAGAGACAGAGACCTTGATTCCAACGATGTGTCACTTACTTAGCTGTTTGCTGTCATTTTAATAAAATCAATGTTTTCTCTGCTCAATATCTAGCAGTTATACAGATCTCATGAATATTGTGGACTACCTGACAGCATGCCAAGTAGTCCTGTAATAATAATCTACTGCTGATTAAACAGTGATTTTTTCAAAACTACACCAAGCAGCCCAGTAAGTGACACATTGATGGAATCAGGGTCTCTGTCTCTACATTATGCTACTCTCAGATTAGATGGCAAAAATCTGGTGACAGATTCTCTTTAAGGTTAGAGAAACACTGTAACCGCATATGATACTGTATTTACTCTGTACTGCTTTCTCACCAGGTCTCGGCCTCCTACCAAATTACAAGTGAGGAGAGGCGGTAAGCAGTGTGAGACACAGCCCAGCTTTTTTTCTGTTAGCCGGGCTGTGATCAGTATAATAGGCTTGTCAGAGCGTTGACAGCCATAATAAGCCTATGTAAAGTAACTGTCAGGGCATGACGATATTACCCAGCGTTGCAGCCTGATCTAATATTAAGGGGTTGAGAAGTTTGTCTCAATACATTTTTCCATATATTGTATTTAGTGTGAAATGCAATAGACACATACAATTTGAGCTATAAAGTCTCATTTTTGTATGTAGATTTCTGCCCATAATGAGTTTTGATTAACTAGATAACAATCCATTGGCGCTCGTTTAAAGGCACTTTCACAAGGATTGATAGGACAGTATGAGCATTCTGTAGCCATGCATCATAAATATTATCGGCATTCCCTGGTACCACTGACCATGCTGTTGACAATGCTGATTTACACTCATTGAATGATGCAAATAGCCAATAAATGAACATCTTGCTTGTTCATCAGCTTATCAGAGGTCCTCTGACATGGGCCAATGATCAGGAATAAGAAATCTTATGGATCCTTGTTTGGCTTATCGGCTCATGTGAACAGGTCTTTATTAGAGACAGGCGAACAGTAATTATTTGTGTTCGTATTATGTTTACCGAATATCAAGTACTATTCCAGTATTCATCATGGCAAGAAAAATGCTCAGGTCTCCCATTGACTTGCATTAGGTTCGTTATTCATGATGAATACCGGAATACTACTTTGGGATTCGTTACGAATAATCTGAACGCAATAGTTAATATTTGCCTATCACAAATCATTATCCATCTCCTTCTGCTGAATCAACACATTAGGTTAGACCAGGGGTCTGAAACACACTGCCCCTCAGGCTGCTTCTTGCGGCCCGCAGGCCCGTGGATCCAGTCACCGTTGCCGTCAGTGATTTATTGCAGATGAACGTTTTGCTGGCACTGCGAAGAGTCAAGCTGTTTCTGTACAATTATTCCAATGGAAGCCGCCGGCCAATCAGAGGCAAGCATCTGACACATATGACCTCAGTTACTTGCCTCTGATTGGCCAGCGGCTGCCATTGGAGTACTTGTACAGAGAGAGCTTGACTCTTCACAGCACCGGCAAAACGTTCATCTGAATTTCAGATGAAGCGCTGACAGTGGTGGTCCTTGCACTGGGTCCATGTGCCTGCGGACCATAAGAAGCAGGGAAGAGGATACCGAATGAATGGATGACAAGTGAGAAGAATGGTTTGTTTTTTTGTGTGCGTGTGTGTGTGTGTGTGTGTGAAGAATGGCATAATAGAGAAACAGGATGGGACATTGCTACAAGAAGAGGACTAGTTAAGGGGACATTACTACAAGAAGAGGCCATTCATGGTCACATTAGTTAAAGGGGACAATGATGGGCACTTTAGTAAAAGAGACAAGGATGCACATTACTAAAGGCTGCGCAGAAGGATGAGCACATTACTATAGGATGGGCATATTACTATAGGATGGGCCCAAGGATGGGCACATTACTACAGAAAGGGCACGAGGATGGGCACATTACTACAGGATGGGGACCATGATGGGCACATTACTACAGGATGGGCAGAAGGATGGGCCAGAAAATAGAAAACGTGGCTCCACCTCCAGAGAGAGGTAAGCAAAATGTTTTCTTTTATTTAAATTTCACATATAAAAATATAGATACGAAAAAACATGGGTGTTAGAAAGAAATCAGCGATGCTGATTGAGAAAGAGCGCAATTGCATTCTTGCTCAAAGCCTTCTTCAAGGATCGGCACATTACAACAGGATGGGCACAAGGATGGGCACATTACTACAGGATGGGGACAAGGATGGGCCGACAACTACAGGATGGGCTCTTTACTACAGGATGGGTGCATTCCTACAGGATGGGCATGAGGATGGCACATTACTACAGGATGGGGAGAATGATGGGCCAGAAAATAGAAAAAGTGGCTCCAGCTCCAGAGAGAGGTAAGCAAAATGTTTTCTTTTATTTAAATTTCACATATAAAACAAGGATGGGCACATTATTATAGGATGGGCACTTTACTATAGGATGGGGACAAGAATAGGGCACATTACTACAAGATGGGGACAAGAATAGGCACATTACTACAGGGTGGGGATATGGATGGACACATTATTACAGGGTGGGCGCCAGGATGGGCACATTACTATAGGGTGGGGACAAGGATGGGGCACATTACTACAGGATTGTAACAAGGATGGACACATTACTACAGGTTGGGCACAAGGATGGGCACATTACTACAGGATGGGGAAAAGGATGTGCATATTATTTCAGGATTGGGAGAAGGATGGGCACATTGCTACTAGAAGAGGACAAGGATGGGCACATTAGTACAAGATGGGGACAAGGATGAGCGCATTACTAGAGAATGAGGACAATGATGGGCAAATTACTACAGGATGAGGACAAGGATGGGTATATTAGTACAGGATGGGGAGAATGATGCGCATATTACTACAGGATGGGGACAAGGATGGGCACATTAATACAGGATGGGGATAACTATGGGGCACATTACTACAGGACGGGGACAAGGATGGGCACATTAATACAAGGGGACAAGGATGGGCACATTACTACGGGATGAGGACAAGGATGGGGCACATTAATACAAGGGGACAAGGATGGGGCACATTAGTACAGAATGGTGACCAGGATGGGCACATTACTTCAAGAGGGGAACAGAATGGGGGACATTACTAAAAGATGTTAGTCAAAATTACAAAATTACTATATGGTGCTATTTGTAAAACTAATACTAATAAAATGTAAAAAAAAATCAAAATGAAAATTTTCTTTACCATAAAAAATGTTTTGTATTTTTTTTACATTTAAACATTTAAATAAAAAAATGCACGTATATTATAATAAATGAACAAAAAATGTTCAAAAAGTGATCGAAATGTGTATAGAAAAAAAAATATAGTACCAATAAAAATGTCACTTTGTCCTGAAAAGAATGCAGCCCCCCAAATTATTTTTTTTCTATGTGCAGCCCATTGACCAGTCGACTTTGAGACCCCTGGGTGAGACAGAATGACAGAAAAATGGGTATTAAAAGACTGACAAGACGACCATCATGTACATTCCATTATAATTCATAGGGTATATCCTCAATGGATTACTTTTTGTGCTTTTTAAATTAATAAAATTGTATTAAAATACGAAAATGCTGCATGTAAATTAGGCCCAATTAATAAATTTAATTTTAAAATGCTCTGTTCAATAACCGCATCCCACCAGTCTTCTCTTATTGTTTAGGTCTACAAATGGGACAATTATATGAATGAAATATACATGGATAAAGCAAATGTAATGCTGCATTATATTCAGCAGATGCTCCCAGTGGAAATATTCATAAAGCTCCCTGTGAACGGAGCAGTAAATATCCAGACACTGCAATGTGTGACATTATAATGCGGGATGAGTGCTCTGCAAAATGTCAGACATCAAGTCATGGGAAGGAGATGTTGTAAATACATGACAAGTGTTTGTTCAGTTATTTATTGTGGAGCACGAATGCAGCGTAAATCCCATAATCTTCTTTTCTCTGTACTTTTGAACCTGCGCTGGAACTGCCAGTACATCTAAATATTTTTAATGCATGTTTATTGAATGAATGGTTAAAGCTTTCCAACCAGAACTGCTTTCAATTAATGTGTCCACACTGCAGTACAAGCGCTTACCAGCAGGGGCAATTTTTAAGTGTATTTTTAGCCATAAAATAAATATGGTCATATATTTTTGCAAAAATTAGTAGTACATTTGATACATAAAGATTATAATACATTTATGGGGGTAAAAAAAACATTTATTGCCTTGCATAAGCCTGACTTTGAGCTTTTCATGTCCACAACCTACAGTAGCGCATTGAGAGGAGGGGGGATGCAGCTGTAGCACCCCTGAGCCACTCAGGGCACTACAAGGAACTATATCCTCTTGGGGAGTTTTCCACTCCACACCGGGACTAAAGGGTTAATCAAGTAAGGGGATGGTCGCCTAGAGGTAGGAATGAGTCAAGGGATTAGCCAGCCTGGTGGGAGGGGACAAAGAGAACAGTGACACACAGAGAGGTGTGCGGACGTGCTCGAGCTGGGTCCGTGTGACGGTAACCCGGGGGCACAGGAGAGAGGTCACCAGGGCGGGTACGGACATTTACCGCTGGGACCAGAGCACACATGGGGCACAGGGCCCTAGATCAGGTGCCAGTTTTACACGGCTTGATAATCACCTGCACGGTGAGGACACCTTCATGGACTTCACCGAACGAAATAATCCGGGGGCATCAGCAGTAAACTAGGATCGGGGTTCGGACACTTACGTCCCCACATGGTCCGCACTGCCTGCCGTATGGAGAAGGAGACTAGTACCCCAAAAAGGACAGTCGGGCCCCAAACGCTCTATACTACGGGGACCCAACCAACAGAGAGTGCCGGGGACAGAACAACCTGGGTCACTACAGTGGCACTGATACTCCATGGGACCTGAACCAGTCATCCACGGGTCGGAGTAAGTAGAGTCTGTTCATTACAATTTTGTGTGGTCTCCGTTATTGCCCTTCACATCTCGGCTCTACCTGCGGAGGGCCCAACATTATTGCTGCAACTGTGGCGCTCTGGACAAGCCAGGGGTCACAGAGAACAACACCAACACACCCCACACTCCCGGTCAGGCACACCGAAGTCAGACAAAACCCTTGTTGCCTTCCTCCAGGGGCTGATGTCCACACCAGGGGGTGGAGCCAGGTGGTTGGCCCCGCCCACCGAGGAGTTTACAGTCCTGGAGGCGGGAAAAGTAGGGCAGTTCAGTTTAGTTTGGAAGTGGAAGTGAGAGGAGTAAAGTGGCAGTTAAGCAGCCTGTAGTTGGTCCGGGTGTGTGGCCTGGACGGATCAGCAAGTTTGGCAGACGGTGGTGACCGTCTGCAGGAGTGGCCTATCGGAGTTTACCGTAAAGACTGTGAACGGGCGGTGGCCCGGCGGTACCGGACCGGTACGCAAAGAGAAGCCAGCACCATCCGGCAGGGGCTTACGGACCCCGGCAAGGCTAGGAGTCGCCGTGAATTTGCCAAATTCGTTAGCGAAGGGAACCTCCTGGGTTTCCCAGCAGCCAAGTCCCGACAGAAGGCAACAGTCCAACCGTGAGAGGGAAACACAGTCACCTCCAAGGCTACCATTCCCAGGGCCAGAGCCTGCGGGCAAAAGGGGGGCTCCTCCGGCACCCATCCAAGCTGGAGAGCGGGTTACCGGTGGGAACCCATTGGAACCGTTACACTACATAGGTGCAGGGAAAGGCAGTCACCATCAACCTGCCGGGAGAAACAACACCGCAGCCGTCT
The DNA here is from genome assembly GCF_048569485.1 of Anomaloglossus baeobatrachus. NCBI lineage: Eukaryota > Metazoa > Chordata > Amphibia > Anura > Aromobatidae > Anomaloglossus > Anomaloglossus baeobatrachus. The sequence goes on from NC_134354.1 coordinate 717,393,698, forward strand.
GTGGGACCCGTCCATCCAGCCGTGTGTTTTACCGAGAACTGTGTCCTCATCATTGGCTGAGTGAGTACCACCGTGCCGTGCGGCACAGCGCTGCCCCCGCGACCCTGCACCTCACCAGGCCCCGTAACCCGCCTGCCATCCATCCCTACCCCATCACCGGGCCCCGGGACAACCAACCCCCTACCCACGGAGGGGAGAACTAACATCAAAGCTGCTCCCAGTCATCGCTCCCGGGATCCCCGTCCAGAGCAGCGGTGGTGTCACCAATATCACCACGACCGTGGGTGGCATCACGGACAATAACCAAATCCCCACAATCAAGTCCCCTTTTCACTCACGGGCGAGGAGCGTCGCTCGAGTCCCCGGGATCTGGCCCACCGCTCGAGCCACCACCGAGCAGCCGCAGCAGCAGCTGCCGGACCCGAGCAGTGGGAGAGCGCAGCGTCCCCTCCTCCGCCCGCGACACAACCACCACCAGCCCTGGGAGTACCCACATTCAGCAGCAGCGGTTCTACACCCTTAACCAGGGGTGGGATTCAGCCGGTTCTATCCGGTTCGGGAGAACCGCTTGTTAAAATAGCAGCCGGTTCCCGGAACCAGCAAGAAACAGCTCCAGCGATCCGGTTCCTCCCTGTATTCATTTGTGTTAGTGTCTCTTTAAGACTCTAACACAAATGAATGCCGGCACCTCCGCGCTGCACTACCGGGTTGAGTGGAGCCTGTCGGCTCCCTGACCCGGCGCACAGCGACGCGCTGACGCTGCAAAGAGGTCACGGTGGTGTGAGGAGGTAGCTCCTCCTACTGACGTCTGTCAGCGTCAGTGTGCACTGTGCAGAGTGCCGCGGAGGACGGGAGACACAGGAGAGGCCGCCGATGCTTGGAGCAGGTAAGCGCTCAGTGAGCCTAAGATGCAGGGAGAGGAGCTGCATAACATGGCAGCTATATATGGAGAGGGGCCAATAAGATGGGAGCTATATAGGGAGAGGAGGTATAGAAAAAACAGAGAAGGAAGTCTTTAAATTTGCCTCATATGATACCATATCCCATGGCCCAGGAACCACCAATACAGAAGTACATAGTTGCATATAAAAAACTTATTTATTGGGTCAGGCATACAAATATTACATGGGATATAGAAAATCGTGGAAGGTAGAAAGGTTAAATGACACAGAGAAGCGAAAAAATCCCCATGTGGGGCTGCATGGACATGAAAGAGTAAGTAAAAATGTGTTTTAGCTCCCTGGTAGGGCCAGTGTAAGTGGTTTACAAATAGCAAGGCAAGAGGTTCAATATGTTTAACCAAAGTTATAATCAATAGGAAAACCCAGTAGCATATTACCACAACACATAGCCCAGTAGGGAGCTTACCGTAAATAAGAGCTCACATGCAGACACACATGGGGAACAGTCCCATAGGGAGAGGAGGCCATATAAGATGGGAGCTATATGTGGCTATATAGCGAGAGGAAGCCATATAAGATGGGAGCAATATGTGGCTATATGGGGAGAGGCCACATAAGATGGGAGCTATATATGGGGAAAGGAGACCACATAAGATGGTAGCTATATGGGGAGAGGGGCCACATAAGATGGCAGCTATATGGGAAGAGGAGACCACATAAGATGGCAGCTATATGGGGGGAGGGGCCACATAAGATGGGAGCTATATGTGGCTTTATGGGGAGAGGAGGCCATATAAGATGGGAGCTATATGTGGCTATATGGTGAGAGGCCACATAGGATGGCAGCTAAATGGGGAAAGGAGACCACATAAGATGGCAGCTATATGGGGAGAGGAGCCGCTAAGATGGGAGCTATATGGGAAAAGGAGCCATATGGGACAGGATCTGCAGGGGAAAAGGAGCACATGGGATGAGATCTGCTGGGGAAAGAGGCCATAATAGGATGGTATCTGCAGGGGGAAAGGGGCCATAATGGGATGGGATCTGCAGGGGGAAAGAGGCCATAATGGGATGGTATCTGCAGGGGGAAAGAGGCCATAATGGGATGGTATCTGTAGGGGGAAAGGGGCCATAATGGGATGGTATCTGCAGGGGGAAAGGGGCCATAATGAGATGGGAGCTGCAAGGGAAATAGGCCATAATGGGATGGGAGCTGCAGGGGAAAGAGGCCATAATGGGATGGGATCTGCAGGGGGGAAGTGACTACATGGGATGGGATCTGCAGGGGGAAAGAGGCCATAAAGCTATGGGATATGCAGGGGGAAAGAGGCCATAATGGGATGGGATCTGCAGGGGGAAAGGGGCCAAAATGGGATGGGATATGTAGGGGGAAAGAGGCCATAATGGGATGGGATCTGCTGGGGAAAGAGGCCATAATGGGATGGGAGCTGCAAGGGAAAGAGGCCATAATGGGATGGGATCTGCAGAGGAAAGAGGCCACATGGGATGGGATCTGCAGGGGGAAGAGACTACATGGGATGGGATTTGTAGGGGGAAAGCAGCCACATGGGATGAGATCTGTATGGGGAAGGTCGCCCATTCCAATTTTAGCAGGGCTCCTTTAGTAGTAATTTTTAAAAACTGTAGAAAAAATGTTTAATACAATATGACTGACAGTGACTGGAACAACTGGTACTGGACAGGAGAGTGAAGGTATAGGAGGGGAAGAAGGGGAAAGAGATTTTACTTTAAATTACTTGTATTTTTTGGTTGAGGAAAGTGCCTGAAAATGGGTGTGGCTAACAATGGGTGTTGCAACCGCCCAGGACCGAGTACCCCCTTCCCTGGGTGACACACAGCTGCAGTTTCTCTCAGAGAAATGCATGCAGTGAGAAGGAAGGGGGAACTGATTAACTGAGTGCTGAGGACAGCACTAACTACATGACAGGTAGAGTTTATAATAATATACCATTTAAATACATATTCAGGGTTAATATGCAGGTAGATAGCATTTAAATCCTGTTTAGCTGGTTTACCTGAGCAGCTACTACAGGGAGAAAATGAAGTTTTATTTTCCCTGCAGCCACTTACTTCCAGTAATTGGGGAGGTTCAGTATATGTTTACAATCATTGCTCACTACACAGTGTAGCTGTAGTCACTCCTTGGCACTCAGATTAATAGTATGCTCTGTGTCATGCGTGTGTATGCAGCATATGTGCAGAGCAAGCTGTCAATCCAAGTACCGGGAGTGCTTAGGCATGTTGTATAGTGAGCAATGTATAGTGAGCAATGACTGTACACACTCTGTACATACCCTTCATGACCATAAGCCAGCAGCTCCAGGAAAAAATAAGTTCATTTCTCCTTGTAGCCACATTTTCAATAAGTATTATAGCGCTATTTACCTGCAGATTAACCTTACATCTGCAATTAAGTAGTGTTTTCCAAGATAACAAGTACCTTTTAATGCATACAGCCATGGCCAAATGTATTGGCACCCTTGAAATTGTTCCAGAAAATTAGGTATTTCTCCCAGAAAATTATTGCATTTACACTGCATTTACGCATTGTTTTGTCATACACATGTTTATTTCCTTTGTGTGTATTGGAACAACACAAAAACACAGAGAAAAAAAAAATCAAATTGAACATCATTTCACACAAAACCCCCAAAATGGGCCAGACAAACTTTTTGTCACTTTTCTAAAATTGTTGGTAAACAAGTTTGTTTCAAGCATGACTTGCTCTTAGCCAGAGCACCAGTGCCAGAGGCAGCAAAACAACCCCAAAACATCTTTGAACCTCCACCATATTTGACTGTAAGGGCTGTGTTCTTTTCTTTGTAGGCCTCATTCTGTTTTCAGTAAACAGTTGAAGGATATGCTTTACCAAAAAGCTGTATCTTGGTCTTATCTGTCCACAAGATGCTTTCCCAGGATTTTGGATTACGGTACTCACGTACGTTTTGGCAATCTGCAGTCAACCTTTTTTATGTCTATGTGTCAGCAGTGGGGTCCTCCTGGGCCTCCTCTATAACATTTAATTTAATTCAAATGATGATGGATAATTTGCACTGACACTAATGCCCCCTGAGCCAGCAGGACAGCTTGAATTTCTTTGGTACTTCATTGGGAATGTTTGTCCACCATCCAGACTTTTCTGCGTTGTAACCTTTCATCAATTTTTCTGTGCCATCTGTGACGCCCTGGCAAAACCAGGCAGTCACACAGTTTAGGCCCCCGCATAACACCATCCCACACAGGGTTACACACAGCCAACCAGAAGCCCTAGTCACCTCCCCCAGGGAAGGAAAGACACACCGGGGGGCGGAACCAGGCAGATGGGGAACGCCCACCTAGGAGTCTAGAGAACCCGTGGCGGGAAAAGAAGCAGTAGAGTTGCAAGTTGAAGTTCAGGAGGAGAGGAGTGGAGTTGTGAGGAGTGCAGAGTTCAAGTTCAGAAAGGAAAGGCGTCGGGGTTGGAGCCCCTGCGAACTGGCTAGGTGGCAAATGTGTAAAAATTTTAGAATATCAAAAACCTCACCAAATACTCATTGTGGGAACGTAGCCTTAGGCTACATTCACACTTCGCATTTTTACAGCTTTTTTTTATTAAAAATAAAAGCTGCTTTTTATAGTACCCTCAAAAGCTATATGTCAGAAATCTCATGCCATGATTGCTTTTTTCCCCACCTGATATAATTGGAAAACTGCTATTGTTTTGAAATCTGCAGCATGTAAATTCTTTCAGAGTTTTTGCAGCATTTTGATGACTAAAACTAATTTCTTAAACATGTTTTGTAGTTTGTCTACAGTACATGTGTGTGTGCTCGAGGAGGTAGCTGTGGGCGACGGACGTAGTTTCCTCGCCCTGACACGCTGCAGAAATGAGGGTTTTTGGTGTATGTGGTTGGGGTGATAGCATTACCATGAACACTTTTGCCTCCATACTTTGGAGGGTTCCATTTCTCCTTAAGCCCCCACACTCGATAAGGATACTGGACTAAATGTTACTAACAGAGCACAATTTACTGGGCTGACAACTTCAATACACAGGACAGCAGGCAGCACACTTTGTCTTAACTTCTGTACAGCACAGAGGCATGCTCTTATTAGGCCCTGTGCGCACTGGAAAACGGAATTTTCTTAAGAAAATTCCGCAGGGTCTGAAAGATTACCGCACCCGCGGTAAAAAAACCGCGGCAAACCGCACCCGAAAACCGCATGCGGTTTGCCGTGGTTTTACCGCGGTATTGTTCGCGGTATTGCCGCAGTTTTGCCGCATGCGGGTTGGTACATGTGCTTTAATGCATTCAATGCAATAAAGCACATTGAAGAAAAAAAAAAAAAGTAATTTCCTTCTGAGATAGATAGCAGACAGATAGAAGAATAGAAGACAGATAGAAGAATAGATAGAAGGATAGATAGAGGGATAGATAGATAGAGTCCCTGTGAGCACACGCTGCATTTCTCCTGAGCGGTAATGTGAGTTCACATTACCGGCCATGGGAAATGCCCTGTGGTTACCTCTGCTATCTCATTGCGAGGCTGCATTCATTCAGCGCTGTGTGTCAGTCGCGGCTGGATGCAAGCGTCGCAGGACGTGGATTATGCCGGAGCTGTGTGTTTTGGGGGGGTTAATAAATGGATGAACCAGGGGCTTTTTTGTGTTTTATTTAAAATAAAGGATTTTTCGGTGTGTGTTTATTCACTTTACTTACGGGTTGATCATGTCAGCTGTCTCATAAACGCTGCCATGATCAAGCCTGGACTTAGTGGCAGCGATCCACCGCCATTAACTCCTTATATTACCCTGATTTGCCACCGCATCACGGCAACAGGAAGAGCCGGGGACACTCCGGTACTGCCGCATAATGGATGCGACAGTCCTGGGGCACCTGCGGGCTGATATTCTCGGCTGCGGAAGGGGGGGCATTAACCCTGACCCCCGTCCTCCCCAGCCTGAGAATACCTGGCCGCCACTGTGTGCTTACCTTGGCTAGACGGGAAAAATACGGCGGAGCCCACGTGTTTTTTTTTCTATATGTCCGTTTGCTTTCTATGTGTCTTCTATATGTCTCTGTCTGTGTGTGATGTGTGTGTTCTATGTCTGTGTCTGTGTGAGTGTGATCTGTGTGTTTTCTATGTCTGTGTCTGTGATGTGTGTGTTTACTATCTGCTCCGCTTCCTCTTCCTGTCATAATGACATCACTTCCCTGCAAACTGCAGGGGGCGATGAACATTACCGCAGGTAAACCGCGAAATACCGGAGGGAATAATGCAGGAAAACGCAATGAACTGCACAGAATTTGCTACCTGCGTTATTCCCTGCGGGATTTCATGATTAACTGGCAGTCAATGGAGTGAAATCCCGCAGCGACGTGCGGAAAAGAAGAGACATGCAATTGTTTTTGCTGCGGGAATCCCGCAGCAAAACATGCAGCTGTCAAAATCCGCATAGTGCGCACAACATTTTTTTTTCCCATAGGTTTTGCTGGTGAATCACTGCAGAGATGTTATGAACATAACATGCAGCGAAACATGCAGCAAAACCGCAGGAAATTCGTGGCAAAAACCGGCAAGTGCGCACAGGGCCTTAACGGTTTGAGGCAATGGCATGCGGCTTGTGTACGTTAAAAGGACAGGACAAATGAGGGCACCTCCTTCCTCTCTTTGTGCAAGACCACACAGGTCAATGTGTAACGCTATGGCCCCCACATGCAGGGAACTTAGATTAGTCCTCTCACTATGGTACTAGGACCCATGGGTCAATGTGTTTCACTGGATCATCGGCCTACTACCACAGACAGTGATTGCATATAAAGGTCCCTCCTTGAGTTTTTATTTTCCCATGTTTCTGGCTAGGCAGATCTTTTCTCTTCCAGGGTTCCTTTTTACTTTTCGGGCTCCCAGTGGCCTCACTTCTTCTCTAGGGCTACTCGCCTACAGGTTGTGCCCACTTGCTCCTGTATTCATTCTGTTGCCAGTAACATTTCTCTTGTTTCTTGCTTCCTAGTACTTTCCAGCACTTCACTCCTTGTCTGCTCTCAAAAAGCATGCTTCCCAATCTTCACACTGCACACTACTCACTAAATCAGGAAATATGTCTTACAAAAGCAAGTCACACCTTGCTCCCCTTCCCTGTCTCACTAGGCTTAACCCCTCACTAGCCCAGAGGAATCTAGTCCTATCCAGGGGGAACCAGTGACCTCGTGTGGCTGGTTTGAACACTGCAGCTCACAACACTCGACCCTCTGACATATACTTTACAATAACGTAATTGTAATGTCACGATTCTCGCTCTGCTATAGGAGTTTATTGACAGGTTTTGAGTCTGAGTCTCACTTTCCCCTGTGAAACTCTGCTATTTGAATGTGTTTTCCTTTCCTTTGGCAGTTGTAGGGTTAAGTATTCCTTGACAACAAGCAGGTCAATTACCATCCCAGGTGTTTCCAATTTGGGACCACTCTCAGTACATTTATATACCCTTTGCTACCAGCAGAGGGAGCCAGTTATTCTTGAGTCATTTGGATTCTGGTCTTGGAGGAAGAAGGAGCTGCTGTTACCCTCTCTTGGAGTTACTGGTGTGGCTGCAGTCTCAGTGCTGATTGCAGCAGTCTGTTATGTTCCCCCCCTGTCTTTCTTCCTTCCCTGGTGTTGTTTCAGTGCAGTGGTGAGGCTAGCGTCTGTCACCTGCCCACTCCCTAGCCAGGGATCACTGTACGGTCATCTCAGGGTTTCAGGTTTCGTCTTGGCGACAGGTTAGGAACCTGTGTAGGGACTGGTTAGGAGTGCAAGGTACAGCAGCAGGTAAGTGAAGAGGTGCCCATCTTCCCTCTCACTTGCGCTATGGCCAACCATGGCCGCGGTTGTTTGGGGATTAAGTTAGTGACGCCACCCACGGGTTGTGGTGAATGGATGGACACCACCGCTGCCGTTGACTAGGATCCCGGGGACGGTGTTGCGCAGCTTGGTGTTGACCCCTCCGTAGGTAGGGGGATGATGGTCCTGGGGGCCCCAGTGAGGTGCTGAGGCGGGGGAATGGATGCATGCTGGCGTGTCGGTACGGTGCGGCGCGGTGCGCAGCCCAAAGGCACTGTTGTACTCACTATTACAGACACGCTGGAGTCTCTGGTAAACCAAACAAGATGGTGGATGGTGCCCGCAGCCGGCTGCGCTTTTCCCCTTTTCAGGTTGGTGGTTTCCGCCTTTCTCCTGCACCTCACTTTTGGTAAAAATGATGACTCCTATGCCTGAGCAACGGTAGTCCGCTCCCCAGCCTTGTGTGTGCCGGTAGAGCCCGTTTGCCCGCAGACACTGGCCTGTGGGATCTCGATGCCTGGGTGGTGGCTTTCTATCCCTATGGTTGGGCTGTTGTCTTCAGTCGGGTCTTAGGTGGGAAAGGACCTAAAGTCCAGTCCTCAATCAGTGGATTCGACTCGGTCCAGTGGTTTCTGGACCTCGTACTGGGTCTGAGTACCCCTCCTGGTGCTCCGGTTTCCAATCGGTTCCCCGGTTCGGTACCGGCGGGCCATTACCCGGTCCCTTACGGGTCCACCGGCTGTAATCCCAGCTCCTGCAGGCGGCCACCACCGTCTGCCTCCTTGCCACGGTACCAGGGCTATGACCCCGGCACTGGTCAGTGTTGACGCTGCAGACCTGACACCTCAGGCCTGCTGCACTTGAACTTGACTCCACTCCGAACTGACCAAACTCAACTCACTAACTGTTTCCTGTCTCAGGCTCTCCGGACTCCTAGGTGGGCATGGCCAACCGCATGGCCCCGCCCCCCCGGTGTGACCATTGAACACTGAGAGAGATGACAAGGGTTTTGTAGGTTGGCTGCTGTCACCTTATTAAGGGGTGAAGGTGTTTGTGTAAGGGCCTACCTGTGAATACCTGGCTAGTCCAGGGCGTCACATTCCCCCTTGGTTTAATGCAGACCGTCCACGGGCTGCCCGTCCACCACCGGTTTGTTTTTGTTGCTTTTAACTGAAAGAAATAGATAAAACATATTTACAAGACTAATAAACTTTGTACAATTCAAGCATATTTTTAATTCTTCCCTTACGGGAGGCACATTCTTTAACCATTGCATTATAAAACATTTTTATTAATAACGGGAACGGGACCGGGTCCTTGCCCACCCAAACAAACCTAGCCTTGATGCTGCCCGTAAAAAAACGTGCAGCACCCCTTTTCCCCAGTCCAGGAACGGGCCCAGGTTGTGCTTTACGGGACAGGTACAGAGTTCCACACTCGGCTGTCTCTCAGGGGCCCCACGTCCAGGGGACCCCCGGACCCGGAGGATCACCACCGATTGCATTGGTGACGGGGCCTCGGCCATCACTTTCCCGCAGGCCCATTCTACAATCCGCCTCTCCGGAGGTTTTGAAGCGGAACAGGCCGGTCCTGGAATTATTTACAAGTCCAAAAGTTTTTGGGTGGCCTGCAAGTTCTCAGCTGTGTCCTTTTTAAAACGGGGCAAATTAACAAAGTCCCAATGGGGATGGGCAGTATGGTCCCAACGGGTACTTTTCAACTTGGTAGCCGGGATCCGCTACTTTTACTAATCATTTTCATATTCCTCCTCCACTGTGACTTCAGAGCTGTACGGTGGGGGATGGGACTGGGGCCGCCTGGGAACACTCTCCCTCCTCTTCACGTCAAGGGCGAATCAGCCCCTCTCCCCACAATTCCGGATGTACATGACCAGCTCGCCGGGTACTAGGTCACGGTCCAGGTGACCCACTGGAAGGTGGGGGCAGACATCCCTCCTGGAGACAAAGATCTCGGCCTCCAGGCCAGGCTTGAAAATGAACCCCCCCATCACGGCGGGGGTCAAACTGGCGTACTTGGCCTTCGTACTTTGGGCCCCGCACCCGATAGGTGGCGCTGTGGAGGTTCTCTTTCTCCTTAATGGTCCGGACCAGCACCTCCGCCTTCTGCCTATCCCGGGCCGTGATCTCCCGGCCCAGCTGGTTTTGCTGCTGCTTCCAGTACGGAGCGTCTGCCTGCTCCCTCTGCGCAGGGGTTGAGCCCAGCCGGAGTTCCCCTGTGTCGGCTACGACCGGCACCTTCTGTGCTGGGGAACCCCGCTATGTCGTGGCCTGCTGTGCTGCCTTGCAGCGACAACCCCGCGATGCCTCAGCTGAGGCCTGGGATCTGGGAACGGCCAACGCTACCCGCTGGGCCTCCTTCTGGCCGTGATCCACCTCCATCTTGGCCAGGCGGACTGCTGGGGTCTTGGGCAGCTGGGGCGCGGTCACTTCCGGGACCGGCGGGACCACATCGGGAGTGGGCATCTTCCGGGAACTAAGCTTCCAGGGAAGCGGGATTGGTGCAGGCCGAACAAGCGGCCGTCCGCGGGCTGCCTTCCCAGGTGGGTCCTCACAGGCGGACGGGACGGAGTCCACTGCCGGTGTCGGGGGCAGCGGACTGAGCGGGGGAGCAGTGGCAACTGGCACGGGCAGTGAGGAAAGCAACATGGAGAGCAGGGGCAGATCGGGTCCCTCAGCCGCAGCGGCCGGTCCCTCGGGGACATAGGGGCGTGTGTTATGATCCGGAACCATGAAAGATCACCACACATCATTGGCGAAAAGGTGACAAGAGCCTTGGCAACTAATCTGGCCGCCATCCCCTTACTAACCAACACAACTGGAAGTAGCCGAGGGGTGAATTAACATCCTGTGCACCGCGAACCCAGCCGGAGAACTAACTATCCTAAAGGTAGGAAAGATGAATAACTCTCTGCCTCAGAAAATAGACAAGAATAGCAAGCCCCTCACATTCAAAGACTGCGGTGATATAGGAAAAACACAATACACAGGTAGATGACAGGATTAGCAAAAGGTGAGGCCCCCGCTGACTAAAATAGGAAAGGACAGGAAAGGGACTGATGGTAGCCAGAGAAAAACCCTACAAAATACCAACTTCCTGATAGTACAAAAAGGCCCTCAGATCGCTCGATCTGAACTCCGTCCTATACCAGGTGCCCTTGTCATACCAATGAACAGAAAACAAGAATTATAACAAATTCAACAAGCCATAAACACATGGACCCAATGGAGCTATACTCCACACAGAACTGCAGGGAGTTCCTCAACAATCCACTGAGGGGGAATATCCCTGGAAGGAAATAAACTGAAACCAACCACAACAAATGACAACCCCAGATAAGCAAAAGAACCAGGCAATAAATAAAGAGCAAGAACTTATCTGGAGTGGATGTGATGTAGAGCAGAATTAAGCAGGCTGGAGATACAAAGAACAACTGACATCCGGCAACAGCCTGCAATCAGACCAGGACTTAAATAAGCAGAGAATTAGGAAAGGAAACACCCACTGCACAACCCACCTGGTCTCTGTCCAAACCCTTCCTGGCCACCAGAGGGAGCCTCCCAGCAGCCAAGACATAACTAACATTCACAACAGTACCCCCCCCTTGAGGAGGGTTCACCGAACCCTCACCCACGCCTCCGGGTCGCTCGGGATGAGCATGATGGAAGGCGCGAACCAACCTGTCCGCATGAATGTCAGAAGCCACAACCCAAGAGTTATCCTCCTGCCCATAACCCTTCCATTTCACAAGGTACTGAAGCTGACGCCTACTGCGACGGGAATCCAGAATTTTTTCAACCTCATACTCCAGATCCCCTTGTACCAAAACAGGGTCAGGAGGCGCTGCTGCAGGAACTGCCGGCTCCACATGTTTCTTCAACAAGGACTTATGGAAGACATTGTGAATCTTAAATGACGCAGGCAGAGTCAAATGGAAAGATACAGGATTAATAATCTCCAAAATCTTATAAGGTCCAATAAATCTGGGCTTAAATTTAGGAGACGGAACTCTCATAGGATTATTTTTAGAGGACAACCACACCATGTCCCCTACTTTAAACCGGGGACCAACAGTCCGACGCCGGTTGGCAAACTTTTGGGCAGTTTCTTGGGACTGAAACAATTTATCCACTACCTGCCCCCAAATCTGCTGCATTCTGTCGACCACCGAATCCACCCCCGGACAGTCAGACGCCTCAAGCTGCCCTGAGAGGAACCTAAGGTGATACCCGAAATTGCAGAAAAAGGGGGACACCAACGTGGTAGAGCTAGCTCTATTGTTAAGGGCAAATTCAGCCAAAGGCAAAAACGAAACCCAGTCATCCTGATCCGCAGAAACAAAACACCGTAAATAGGTCTCCAGGGTCTGGTTAGCCCTTTCAGTCTGACCGTTGGTCTGGGGATGAAACGCCGAGGAGAAAGACAGCTGAACACCCAATTTGGAGCAAAAAATCCTCCAAAACCTGGATACAAACTGCACCCCTCTGTCAGAAACAATGTTTTCGGGAATACCATGCAAACGGACAACATGTTGCAAAAACAAAGGCACCAACTCTGATGAAGACGGCAACTTAGATAGGGGAACCAAGTGGACCATCTTGGAGAATCTGTCACAGATCACCCAAATCACAGTCATTTTCTGAGAGACGGGAAGCTCTGAAATAAAATCCATAGAGATGTGCGTCCAAGGTTTCTTAGGTACAGGCAAAGGCAATAATAGCCCACTAGAATGTGAACAACAGGGCTTGGACCTAGAACAAACTCCACACGACTGCACAAAACGACGGACATTTCGGGACAGGGAAGGCCACCAAAAAGAGCGTCTCACAAGATCCCGAGTACCAAAAATGCCAGGATGACCCGCCAAAACAGAGCAATGAACCTCAGAGACAACTCGGTCTCTCCATTGGTCTGGGACAAACAGTTTCCCTGTAGGACATCTCTCAGGTTTATCCCCCTGAAATTCCGCCAGTGCCAACCGCAGATCAGGCGAAATAGCCGAGAAAACTACACCATCATTCAGGATAGTAGACGGTTCGACAACCTCCAAAGAGTCAGCGCAGAAACTCCTGGAAAGGGCATCGGCCTTAACATTCTTGGTGCCCGGCAAAAAAGAGACCACAAAATTAAACCGGGTAAAAAACAAAGCCCACCTGGCCTGCCGAGGATTCAACCTCTTGGCCGATTCCAGATAGATGAGATTCTTGTGGTCCCTAAGCACCACCACTTGATGCCTAGCCCCCTCCAACCAATGCCTCCACTCTTCAAATGCCCACTTCATAGCCAATAATTCCCGGTTCCCCACATCATAATTCCGTTCAGAAGGAGCAAACTTCCGAGAGAAAAAGGCACAGGGCTTAAGTTTACCCGAAGTAGCATCTCGTTGAGACAGAACAGCACCTGCTCCGATCTCTGAGGCATCGATCTCAACTTGAAATGGGCGAGACACATCAGGTTGCTGAAGAACTGGGGCAGAAGTGAATCACCTTTTAAGCTCCTGGAAGGCCACAATAGCCTCAGGGGTCCAATGCTCGGCATCAGCTCCCTTCTTTGTCAAATCTGTCAGAGGTTTGACAATGGCAGAAAAATTGGCTATAAATTTACGGTAAAAATTAGCAAACCCCAAAAACCGCTGCAGGGATTTTAGAGAAGTCGGTTGCACCCAGTCGTAAATAGCCTGAACCTTAACCGGGTCCATTTCAATAGCAGAGGGAGACAGGATGAAGCCCAAAAAGGAAATCCTTTGCACCCCAAAGAGGCACTTTGACCCCTTAACGTACAGTGCGTTATCCTTAAGTATCTGAAAAACCTCCCGTACTTGCCCCACATGAGAGTCCCAATCATCAGAAAAAATCAAGATGTCATCCAAATACACAATCAAAAATTTACCAATAAGGTCCCGAAAAATATCATTCATGAAGGCCTGGAAGACGGAGGGTGCATTAGTGAGCCCAAAAGGCATCACTAGGTACTCAAAATGCCCCTCAGGAGTATTAAAAGCCGTCTTCCATTCATCACCCTCCTTAATACGGATGAGATTATACGCACCCTTGAGATCCAGTTTCGTAAACCATTTGGCACTCTGCACTCTAGAAAACAGATCAGACATCAGAGGCAAAGGGCACTGATATTTGACTGTAATTTTATTAAGAAGACGGTAATCAATACAAGGCCTCAACGAACCATCTTTCTTAGCAACAAAGAAGAAGCCAGCACCCAAAGGAGAAGATGAGGGCCGAATGTGCCCCTTCTCCAATGATTCTCTGATGTATGACCGCATGGCATCATGTTCGGGCACAGACAAGTTGAAAATCCGCCCCTTGGGAAATTTACAACCGGGCACCAACTCAATGGCACAGTCACAGTCCCGGTGTGGGGGCAGAGAATCAGATTCCTGGTCATTAAATACATCACGGAAATCAGACAAGAAAGCCGGAACATCAACTGCCTGAGCAGACGTGGACGACACGGAAAGGTCCTGATGCAAACCTTGACAACCCCAACTAACTACCGACAAGGATCTCCAGTCAAGAACCGGATTATGGGTCTGCAACCACGGAAATCCCAGTACCAAGGTATCCTGTAGATTATGCAATACTAAAAATGTACAAGTTTCCTGATGCGCTGGTGCAACTCTCATAGGCACCTGGGTCCAAAATTGGGGTTTATGTTCTGCCAAAGGGGTAGCATCAATGCCCCTTAAAGGAATAGGAGTTTGCAAGGGAACCATGGGAAAACCACAATTCCTAGCAAACCCAAAATCCATCAAATTGAGCGCTGCCCCTGAGTCCACAAAGGCAAATGCAGAAAAGGAAGACAATGAGCAAATCAATGTGACAGACAAAAGAAACTTTGGTTGCAAAGAACCCACAGTAACAGAAGTAGCCAATCTCCTTTCACGTTTAGGGCAGACAGAGATGTTATGAGAAGCGTCTCCACAATAGAAGCACAGTCTATTCTTCCGTCTGAACCCCTGCCGACTAGCATTAGAAAGGACCCTATCACACTCCATAGGCTCCAAAGGCTGTTCCACAGGCACAAAACCAGCAGGTATCTTCCTGCGCTCACGTAAACGCCTATCAATCTGAATGGCCAAGGTCATAGAGGCATCAAGACCAGAAGGGACGGGAAATCCTACCATTACATCCTTCACAGCATCCGCAATACCCTTGCGAAAAAGAGCCGCAAGCGCATCATCATTCCATTTGGTAAGGACCGCCCACTTACGAAATTTCTGACAAAACGTTTCTGCAGAATCCAAACCCTGAGTTAAGGACAACAAGACCTTTTCTGCTTGGTCCACAATATTGGGTTCGTCATATAATAATCCCAAGGCCTGAAAAAAGGAGTCCACATCATTGAGAATCGGATCATCAGACGCTAAAGAGAAGGCCCAGTCTTGAGGGTCACCACGCAGCAAGGAGATGACAACCTTAACCTGCTGTACAGGATTCCCTGAGGACTTAGGGCACAGGTCAAAAAATAATTTACAATTATTTTTGAAGCTCAAAAATCTCGACCTATCTCCCGAAAAAAATTCAGGAACGGGAATTTTAGGCTCTGCAAGGGGAGTCTGTGCAAGATAAGACTCTATATGACGAACCTTAGCATCAAGATGAGCAACACGCTCACCCAATTCATCCATGCTAGACAAAAGAAATCTTCCACAGAACCCAAAGAAGAAGAGGAAAAACACCAAAAAAAAAATATTTCTCAGCAGCTTTTTTTTTTCCTTCTTAAGAGTACCCTTTAAATTTGTTGGGCCGGATGTACTGTTATGATCCGGAACAATGGAAGATCACCACACATCATTGGCAAAAAGGTGACAAGAGCCTTGGCAACTAATCTGGCCGCCATCCCCTTACTAATCAACACAACTAGAAGTAGCCGAGGGGTGAACTAACATCCTGTCAAATTAACAAAGTCCCAATGGGGACGGGCAGTATGGTCCCAACGGGTACTTTTCAACTTGGTAGCCGGGATCCGCTACTTTTACTAATCATTTTCATATTCCTCCTCCACTGTGACTTCAGAGCTGTATGGTGGGGGAGGGGACTGGGGCCTCCTGGGAACACTCTCCCTCCTCTTCACGTCAAGGGCGAATCAGCCCCTCTCCCCACAATTCTGGATGTACATGACCAGCTCGCCGGGTACTAGGTCACGGTCCAGGTGACCCACTGGAAGTTGGGGGCAGACATCCCTCCTGGAGACAAAGATCTCGGCCTCCAGGCCAGGCTTGAAAATGAACCCCCCCCCCCCCATCACGGCGGGGGTCAAACTGGCGTACTTGGCCTTCGTACTTTGGGCCCCGCACCCGATAGGTGGCGCTGTGGAGGTTCTCTTTCTCCTTAATGGTCCGGGCCAGCACCTCCGCCTTCTGCCTATCCCGGGCCGTGATCTCCCGGCCCAGCTGGTTTTGCTGCTGCTTCCAGTACGGAGCGTCTGCCTGCTCCCTCTGCGCAGGGGTTGAGCCCAGCCGGAGTTCCCCTGTGTCGGCTACGACCGGCACCTTCTGTGCTGGGGAACCCCGCTATGTCGTGGCCTGCTGTGCTGCCTTGCAGCGACAACCCCGCGATGCCTCAGCCGAGGCCTGGGATCTGGGAACGGCCAATGCTACCCGCTGGGCCTCCTTCTGGCCGTGATCCACCTCCATCTTGGCCAGGCGGACTGCTGGGGCCTTGGGCAGCTGGGGCGCGGTCACTTCCGGGACCGGCGGGACCACATCGGGAGTGGGCATCTTCCGGGAACTAAGCTTCCAGGGAAGCGGGATTGGTGCAGGCCGAACAAGCGGCCGTCCGCGGGCTGCCTTCCCAGGTGGGTCCTCACAGGCGGACGGGACGGAGTCCACTGCCGGTGTCGTGGGCAGCGGACCGAGCGGGGGAGCAGTGGCAACCGGCACGGGCAGTGAGGAAAGCAACATGGAGAGCAGGGGCAGATCGGGTCCCTCAGCCGCAGCGGCCGGTCCCTCGGGGACATAGGGGCGTGTGTTATGATCCGGAACCATGAAAGATCACCACACATCATTGGCGAAAAGGTGACAAGAGCCTTGGCAACTAATCTGGCCGCCATCCCCTTACTAACCAACACAACTGGAAGTAGCCGAGGGGTGAACTAACATCCTGTGCACCGCGAACCCAGCCGGAGAACTAACTATCCTAAAGGTAGGAAAGATGAATAACTCTCTGCCTCAGAAAATAGACAAGAATAGCAAGCCCCCCACATTCAAAGACTGCGGTGATATAGGAAAAACACAATACACAGGTAGATGACAGGATTAGCAAAAGGTTAGGCCCCCGCTGACTAAAATAGGAAAGGACAGGAAAGGGACTGATGGTAGCCAGAAAAAAACCCTACAAAATACCAACTTCCTGATAGTACAAAAAGGCCCTCAGATCGCTCGATCTGAACTCCGTCCTATACCAGGTGCCCTTGTCATACCAATGAACAGAAAACAAGAATTATAACAAATTCAACAAGCCATAAACACATGGACCCAATGGAGCTATACTCCACACAGAACTGCAGGGAGTTCCTCAACAATCCACTGAGGGGGAATATCCCTGGAAGGAAATAAACTGAAACCAACCACAACAAATGACAACCCCAGATAAGCAAAAGAACCAGGCAATAAATAAAGAGCAAGAACTTATCTGGAGTGGATGTGATGTAGAGCAGGATTAAGCAGGC
Organism: Anomaloglossus baeobatrachus; assembly: GCF_048569485.1. Classification (NCBI taxonomy): domain Eukaryota; kingdom Metazoa; phylum Chordata; class Amphibia; order Anura; family Aromobatidae; genus Anomaloglossus; species Anomaloglossus baeobatrachus. The sequence continues at coordinate 717,411,127 of NC_134354.1, forward strand.
TGGAGATACAAAGAACAACTGACATCCGGCAACAGCCTGCAATCAGACCAGGACTTAAATAAGCAGAGAATTAGGAAAGGAAACACCCACTGCACAACCCACCTGGTCTCTGTCCAAACCCTTCCTGGCCACCAGAGGGAGCCTCCCAGCAGCCAAGACATAACTAACATTCACAACAGGCGTGGGTCGCTTACCCGCTCTCCAAAATTTGCCTCCACTTCTCGCACCCGCATGGCCGCGGCTATCTCCTCCATCTCGGCCACCCATCATTCCATCAGGAACCGCACCTGGGCTTGCAAGCGGCAACACATCAGGGTCGTCCGGGCTTCCACCCACGCCGCTGTTCCAGGCACGGGCTCTGGGAATTCTGGCTTGCCGGACGGGGTGGACATGGTGTGCGGTCGGGGTCCAGGAACCAGACGGGTGGCAGAGTCCTGGAGTCCCTGCCCTTTATCCCTTCGGTCACATGGGACAGGGTCTTCACCCGCCCCCCTTGGTATTTTCGCGGCACTCTGCTTCCTTTCTGCACCGCTCTGTTCTCAGGGGGCGGGACTTCACTTTCGTGCCTTTTTCCTTCGAGAAGACGGCTTGGGCGGGAAACCGCGCCACAGGACAGTGACAAAATGGCGGACTCTAAAATTTTTCAACGGGACTCCGCTGACGATAATTTCAAGGCGCACTTCCACAGGTAAGTGGATGGGTTCTATCCTGTTCGTGATGCCAGAAGAGCGGATGTGTACCGCCCCGCGCTCGGCCACAGCCGAGCCGCTCTGATTCGGGCTCGTTTCTGGTGGGTGGCTCGAGCTCCTCCCGGACCCAGGGGGGTCACGTCGCTCTGAAAGGGGGATGCTGGCACTAAGTGAGGGGTGGTGTTCGGTGGAGAGGTCCACGGGTGGGGCCGCAGTCGTTTGGGGATTAAGTTCGTGACGCCACCCACGGGTTGTGGTGAATGGATGGACACCACCGCTGCCGTTGACTAGGCTCCCGGGGACAGTGTTGCGCAGCTTGGTGTTGACCCCTCCGTGGGTAGGGGGATGATGGTCCCGGGGACCCGAGGGAGGTGCGGAGGCAGGGGAATGGATGCGTGCTGGCGTGTCGGTACGGTGCAGTGCGTGGCCCGAAGACACTGTTGTACTCACTATTACAGACACACTGGAGTCTCTGGTAAACCAAACAAGATGGTGGACGGTGCTTGCAGCCGGCTGCGCTTTTCCTCTTTTCAGGTTGGTGGTTTCCGCCTTTCTTATGCACCTCACTTTTGGTAGAAATGATGACTCCTGTGCCTGAGCAACGGTAGTCCGCTCCACAGCCTTGTGTGTAGAGCCCGATTGCCTGCAGACGCTGGCCCGTGGGATCTCGATGCCTGGGCGGTGGCTTTCTATCCCTATGGTTGGGTTGTTATCTTCAGTCGGGTCTTAGGTGGGAAAGGACCTAAAGTCCAGTCCTCAATCAATAGATTCGACTCGGTCCAGTGGTTTCTGGGCCTCGTACTGGGTCTAAGTACCCCTTCTGGTGCTCCGGTTTCCAATCGGTTCCCCGGTTCGGTACCGGCGGGCCACTACCCGGTCCCGGTCCCTTACGGTTCCACCGGCTGTAATCCCAGCTCCTGCAGGCGGCCACCACCATTTGCCTCCTTGCCATGGTACCAGGGCTATGACCCCGGCACCGGTCAGTGTTGACGCTGCAGACCTGGCACCTCAGGCCTGCTGCACTTGAACTTGACTCCACTCCGAACTGACCAAACTCAACTCACTAACTGTTTCCTGTCTCAGGCTCTCCGGACTCCTAGGTGGGCATGGCCAACCGCCTGGCCCCGCCCCCCTGGTGTGACCATTGAACACTGAGAGAGGTGACAAGGGTTTTGTAGGTTGGCTGCTGTCATCTTATTAAGGGGGGAAGTGTTTGTGTAAGGGCCTACCTGGGACTACCTGGCTAGTCCAGGGCGTCACATTTTCACCATTTAAGTTGTGTGTTTGGCCTCATGCCGGACTCTCCCCTAGTCTATGCGTAATGTGTAACTCACACTATGTCACACCTTACACAATAATACATAGTTAATACAGTCTACTACTATGTTAAGATCATTGGTGTCTTCAGGAGATTGGGGGCACATGACCGTAGGTCCTCACCCTTACACATGTATAATAAACTTAGTTAGCGCACATGTAATCTGCAACTGAATAATGCTACAAAAAAAGGCAGTAAAAATGCTGACAAACAGGAGGATTTGACAAAACTTTATTGATAAAGTCATGTGTGGATTATATGGTTTGTGTTTTATTTACCTACATATTTTCTGCAACTAATGCAAGTCTGTGGAGAAAATCTGTGCATAAAACTGAAAGACGTACATATATTGATGATTTAAAACACACACCGCAGGTCAGTTTATGGTGAGTAAAAAAAAACAAAAAAAGCTCAGTTGGCAGATTTCTATAAATCCCATCCACTTTGATGGATCTGTTAGATGCTGCATTTTTTGAGAAACAAAAATAAGTAGCATCAAACACATCTTTGGAACTTTAAGAGAATCTGTCAGGTGCAATATGCAGCCAGAACCATGAGCAGTTCTGGATGCTTATATCTAATCCCTGCCTAACTGTCCCTGTATCTAGTAGCATAGATAAAGAGATCTTTAGTACAAGTATTTCTAAAGATCTTTTATCTTATGCTAATGAGCATGGGGACTAGTCCCAAGGGCGTTGTATCCCCTGACTAGCTGCCCTCTTAGAATGTTAGGAGGAACACAGGGGTGTACTAACATGTTATTCAATGCAGAGTCACTGTGGCGCCCCTTAAGCTTCTGGTCGCCACAGGGTAATGTGTCTCATTTAAGGCATAATGTCCATCCTGGGTATGGAGAGCTTAAGGTTTGGTATGTTTCACTTAAACCACATAGTCAGAGAATGAGTTAGAAACTTCCTTACATAACACATACAGCAGGTGGCTTCTCACTAATTAGAGCAGGGGTGATCACCATGACAACTGGAAAATCCCTAGCTTTGTGATTCCTGCAGAGGGAGGGGGGAGCACTGGTAAAGTACAGGAGCAAAGACAGAATTACTTCAGAAGTTCAGTCTGGGAACACAGAACAACACGGTCGTCTGCGGAGGGTGCTTCAGAGCTCCTGCGGATAGAATTGACCAGAACGGGGGCAGGCTGGAGACACCAGGAGGAGAAGGAGTCCGGTACCAGTAGATCTTGTGGAACAGAGGATTTCCACCGCGATCGCTGGGGAGAAGCAGGCGGCAATTTATACTTCACGTTGGCTGCCAACATCTGCAGGACGGAAAGATTTTAGATCTCCCGTCTACCACCCAAATAGCTCGAGGCACAGTGATACACTGGATCCGAGACTGAGTTCAGCGGCTCATCCCAAGGCGAGGATCCATTTCACCTGCGACAGAGCTGGGACACTTAAACAACCAAAGGGGTCCCCAAGGTGCTTCATGCAATGGGGATCGACACAGCGCATCTTAGAGGAGGAGCGACCCAGAAAAACTGCCATACCGGACCTAACCTTTGACCTACCCGGGATCGATTGCAGCTTCATCACGGCAGAGACCAGTACCCGGAGTGCGGTGTTGAACCACTAAGTAAAGACCTGAAACCCGCACCTTTTGACTCTGACTCTGATTGCCATCTCCCTGCGCTCCGATGCTTCAGGGACTGCCGTGCCCCAGAGATCCTCCCGGGGCCCGCTCCGCCTGTGGGGAGTGACTCCATCTCAGCTGCACCTGTCTACCTGGCCGCATACTACAGTTGGCGTCATGATCATCCTAATAAACTTTCCTAACCGTCATCCCCATCCTCCCCCTCTGACTACCCCCCTCATCCTCCAATCCTCCTTCCTGTATGCCTTGGGGCAACGGAACCGGGCCAGGCCACCCCGTGACGATGCAGAGGATCTGCACCCCTGGCCTGGCTACGAGTAGGTTAAAAACACCTGCCCTGTGAGGCGCTACATCATGAGCGGTGACGCGTGTACCTGTATTCGCTGTGACCGTGCTTCCGAATTCCCCGCACTTCCGGTCATGCGCAGTATGAAGCCGGGTATATGTGTCTCGACTTCAGAGAGGTCTACTGTGCGGCACTGCTGGTGATGCTGAATTGAATATCATGTTAGTACGCCCCTGTGAGAGTGCTAACATGCTAAGAGAGCGGCTAGTTGGGGGATATATCGCTCTTGCGACTAGTCCTTGTGCTCATTAGCATAAGATAAAAGATCTTTAAAAATAAGTTTTCTAATGATCTCTTTATCTATGTTAGTGTATATAGAGTCTGTTAGGCAGGGATCAGAAATATGTTCCCAGAGCTGCTCGTGGTTCTGGGTGCATATTACACCTGACAGGTTCCCTTTAATCTTAGAGTACATAAATGGGGAGAACACATTCCCATTTTTAAAGGAATTGGTTAGGCTACTTTCACACCTCCGGTTTTTGCAATTCGGCACAATCCGGCACTTTGCAGGAAAAACGGAACCGTTTTTTTTTGCTGCCGGTTGCGTTTTTCCTGCATAGACTTTAATTAGTGCCGCATTGTGCCGCATGGGCTCGCGTTCCGTCGCGATGCGGCAAAAACCGCATCCGGCTGCCGCATGCGGTTTTTGCCACTGCGCATGCTCAGTAGCATGCCGCAAGCGGCAAAAAACGGACGGGCCGCATTTAAAAAACTTATGCAAAGGATGCGGTGTTTTCACCGCATCCGTTGCATAGGTTGCACAGCCGGATTGAGCCGCTCCGCTCAAACCGGATGTGTGAAAGCAGCCTTAGACATCCACTGTATACATATTCAGCTACTTATTTATATCGTCTACTGATTTTTTTTTATGATAGCCTAGCTTAAAGAGGTATTCTCATCACCAAGATCCTATCCCAATATGTAGTAGATGTAGTAATAACAATAATAAGAATAATAATATTAGCAAATACCTCCAATTAGAAATGTGGTATAGCTCTTTTGATTCACTGTCGCTTACATCATGTTCCGGGCATTGCAGAACCTTAGGTATCCATGGTTATGACCACGCATATAATCACAGCCAGTTAGTTGGTAGTGGTCATAACCATGGATACATAAGGTCCTGCAATGCCCTGAACATGTAGAAAGCGACAGCTTATCAGAACTATCCTACATTTATAATTGGAGGTATTTGCTAATATTATTATTATTACACCTACTACATATTGGGATAGGCTCTTTGAGATGGGAATATGCCTTTAATTATTCAACATGTAACAATTAACAACAGGTCAGACAAGACATTGGTAGACTTTACATTTCAGCAGGCTAGGTCGTAGGATGTTCTGAGTCTGGAAGAGAAGAAGTCTCATCATCTCTAGATTAAACAAACGAAACACTGCCTGCTCGTCTGCTGCTCATCTCCTCGGCCATCAATATACAGTCAGGGCCAGAAATATTTGGACAGTGACACAAGTTTTGTTATTTTAGCTGTTTACAAAAACATGTTCAGAAATACAATTATATATATAATATGGGCTGAAAGTGCACACTCCCAGCTGCAATATGAGAGTTTTCACATCCAAATCGGAGAAAGGGTTTAGGAATCATAGCTCTGTAATGCATAGCCTCCTCTTTTTAAAGGGACCAAAAGTAATTGGACAAGGGACTCTAAGGGCTGCAATTAACTCTGAAGGCGTCTCCCTCGTTAACCTGTAATCAATGAAGTAGTTAAAAAGTCTGGGGTTGACTACAGGTGTGTGGTTTTGCATTTGGAAGCTGTTGCTGTGACCAGACAACATGCGGTCTAAGGAACTCTCAATTGAGGTGAATCAGAACATCCTGAGGCTGAAAAAAAAGAAAAAATCCATCAGAGAGATAGCAGACATGCTTGGAGTAGCAAAATCAACAGTCGGGTACATTCTGAGAAAAAAGGAATTGACTGGTGAGCTTGGGAACTCAAAAAGGCCTGGGCGTCCACGGATGACAACAGTGGTGGATGATCGCCGCATACTTTCTTTGGTGAAGAAGAACCCGTTCACAACATCAACTGAAGTCCAGAACACTCTCAGTGAAGTAGGTGTATCTGTCTCTAAGTCAACAGTAAAGAGTAGACTCCATGAAAGTAAATACAAAGGGTTCACATCTAGATGCAAACCATTCATCAATTCCAAAAATAGATAGGCCAGAGTTAAATTTGCTGAAAAACACCTCATGAAGACAGCTCAGTTCTGGAAAAGTATTCTATGGACAGATGAGACAAAGATCAACCTGTACCAGAATGATGGGAAGAAAAAAGTTTGGAGAAGAAAGGGAACGGCACATGATCCAAGGCACACCACATCCTCTGTAAAACATGGTGGAGGCAACGTGATGGCATGGGCATGCATGGCTTTCAATGGCACTGGGTCACTTGTGTTTATTGATGACATAACAGCAGACAAGAGTAGCCGGATGAATTCTGAAGTGTACCGGGATATACTTTCAGCCCAGATTCAGCCAAATTCCGCAAAGTTGATCGGACGGCGCTTCATAGTACAGATGGACAATGATCCCAAGCATACAGCCAAAGCTACCCAGGAGTTCATGAGTGCAAAAAAGTGGAACATTCTGCAATGGCCAAGTCAATCACCAGATCTTAACCCAATTGAGCATGCATTTCACTTGCTCAAATCCAGACTTAAGACGGAAAGACCCACAAACAAGCAAGACCTGAAGGCTGCGGCTGTAAAGGCCTGGCAAAGCATTAAGAAGGAGGAAACCCAGCGTTTGGTGATGTCCATGGGTTCCAGACTTAAGGCAGTGATTGCCTCCAAAGGATTCGCAACAAAATATTGAAAATAAAAATATTTTGTTTGGGTTTGGTTTATTTGTCCAATTACTTTTGACCTCCTAAAATGTGGAGTGTTTGTAAAGAAATGTGTACAATTCCTACAATTTCTATCAGATATTTTTGTTCAACCCTTCAAATTAAACGTTACAATCTGCACTTGAATTCTGTTGTAGAGGTTTCATTTCAAATCCAATGTGGTGGCATGCAGAGCCCAACTCGCGAAAATTGTGTCACTGTCCAAATATTTCTGGACCTAACTGTACACTGTCTATCAAACTAGTACAATGCATACAAATTACTCCACTTTCTAGACAAGCCCTCTAAATGATATTTTCCAGCATGACTCAAATGTCAGACTTTCAGGATAGTGAATTGCTCTGAATGAAGCTGGTGTTTGCACATCACTGAGACTATTATTGTAGTACCCTGCTGGAAATAGATAATAATTATTAATAAAGTATGAGCTACATGAGCAGGTCATGGATGGCAGATGAAAGCACCTGGACATGGATTCTCTCCATGGACTTTATTTTTTTTCCTATGATTTCAAATCTAGCAGTTGTGATAAAGTTATAAAAATAAAGATCTTGGTTTATATCAGCATCTTGTGCTGCCATTTTTTTTAACTTTTTATTTTAGTGTGGTTTAAAGGTTTTTTTTTACTACTTTTTCTACCCCCTTGCCATATATCATAGCTCTTCAAAACAATACCTTATGTAATATACTGTACTTGTATTGGATGTACAGGGGCATCTCAATAAATTAGAATATCATCAAAAAGTTAATGTATTTCAGTAATTCAGTACAAAAAGGAAAACGCATATATTATATGGAGTCATTACAGACAGAGGAATCTACTTCAAGTGTTTATTTCTGTTAATGTTGTTGATTCTGGCTTACAGCCGATGAAAACCCAAAAGTCATTATCTCAGAAAATTAGAATAATTACAACAAAATAGCTGTAAAGGCTTCTTAAGCATTCAAAATGGTCCCTTAGTCTGGTTCTGTAGGCTACACAATTATGGGGAAGACTGCTGAATTGACAGATGTCCAGAAGGCAGTTATTGACACACTCCACAAGGAGGGTAAGCCACAAAAGGTCATTACTAAAGAAGCTGGCTGTTCACAGAGTGCTTTATCCAAGCATATTAATGGAAAGTTGAGTGGAAGGAAAAAGTGTTGTAGAAAAAGGTGCACAAGCAACCGGGATTACCGTGGCCTTGATAGGATTGTTCAGAAAAGGCCGACTGTGGTCAGTTGTAAACAGTGTAATGATGTGGAACAGCACAGCACCTAATTCACACAGATTATTGCTCTGTAGCTGCCAATATTGTGGAGTAGAGATCATTTAATTTCATCCATTGCAACAAGGCGTGAATGACCACTAAGTGGAGGCTAATAACACCTTAAAGTGAACCTGTCAGGTGTAATATGCACCCACCGCCATGAGCAGTTCTGGGTGCATATTGCTAATCTCTGCCTAACTGACCCTATATCTGGCAGCATAGATAAAGGGATTTTTAGAAAAAGTATTTCTAAAGATCCTTTATGATATGCTAATGAGTGTAGGGGCTAGTCGTAAGATTGCTACTTCCCCTAACTAGTCCACCCTCTTAGCATGTTAGCACACCCATAGCGGTCTACTAACATGCTATTCAATGCCCAGTGTCATCAGTGGTGACGCACATACCTGTGTCCATTGTCACCATCTGAGATGCCGGGTTTAGGCTCGTCCGGTCATGGGCACTATGAAGCCCGTTGTACACGTCCCGGCTTCAGAGAGGTCTAGTGTGCATGATCAGAAGTGCCAAAGACTTCTGATCATGAGTACTGAGCCTAAATGCGACGTCTGAGGCAGTAGTAATGGACACAGGTATGTGTGTCACCGCCGGTGACGCTGGGCAATGGACATTGAATAGCATGTTAGTACGCTCCTGTGGACGTGCTATTATGCTAACATGGTGGACTAGCTGGGGGAAGTAACGCCCTTGTGACTACTCCCCGCACTCATTAGCATAACATAAAGGTTCGTTAGAAATACTTTTTCTATAGATCTCTTTACCTATGCTGCTAGATACAGGGACAGTTAGGCAGATTAGCAATATGCACCCAGAACTGCTTGTGATTCTGGGTCGATCTTGCACATGACAGGTTTCATTTAACATACTCTGCGTGGTGTAGTTCGCACAGAATGTTGTATATGATGTACGTCATAGTTATTGTTTAATTATAAGTATTGCGCCTGCAAAGGGCCAATGGTTATTGACAGCTGGGCTCCTACTGTAATGTCCAGGCTAGGAAATAACTCTGATCCCTGCAATTTAAACACCTTATTCATGTATTTTATTTGCTTATATAGCACCGTTAATGCCACAAGACTTTACAGGCATCATCACTATCCCCATTGGGGCTCACAATCTAACTTCCCTATCAGTATGTCTTCAGAGTGTAGCAGAAAACTGGAGCATCAGGAAGAAACCGCTTGCTAGACGTTAAGATATTAATTGGTTACAATAAGGGACAAATAATACACTAAGTTTTTATTCTAAACGTCACTACAATTCTTACTTTAATTTAAAACAAAGTCAAAAGTTGAGTTAAAAAGAATGGAAAATATCAAGGAAGCTTCTACTTCTTATTCCTGCCAGAGACATTTCTTGCTTTGGGCAAAAATCCACATAAAAAAAAACAAAACAAAAAACCTCTGCTGTTTGTATACACCTAAAATGTTTGGAGAAATCTTAAAAGGTAAGAAATATAGGTTGAGCAACATGCATGAGTTCCCAAGAGGATTTACTGCATCTGTGCTTTTTATGTTGTAATGTTAGTAGACTTTGGATGGAAGTAATTAGACAAGTTAAGGTCATAATTAAAATGGAAAAAGAGATAATAGTTGACAAAACCTAATATTATTAAACCTGTCATGGCATATGGGTGCGATAGAGCTAATCTTTTGTCTTGGCCAAACAAGATCTTCAAAAAAATTTAAATTAAGAGCACTGCACACATTAAAGGGAATCTGTCAGCAGGTTTTTGCTATGTAATCCGAGGGCAGCATGAGGTAGGGGATGAGACACTGATTTCCGCTTGGTGTTACTTATTAGGCTGGGTGCTTTTCATTAATTCACTGCCCCTGTGTCCTAGGGATGAAGTGAGTGACAGCTCAGCCACCCAATAGATGACAGGGGCTTCCTGGACTGTCAGTATTGTGAATGAGATAGCCTAACCACAAAGTAAGAACTGGAGCATGCTGATCATCGTCATGCTAATTAGGTAAAGTCCTGCTGCCCAGTCAGGGGCTGGAGCATGCTGGGCTGTCCCCATGCAAAGTAAGGATCACCCAGCAGACCAATTACAGGCAGGCTTGCTGGGCTTCTTCCAGGTGTCACCATTTCAGGCTGATTAGCTGGCTATTTAGCTGGCTGGCAATAGTCAGACCATTGCCAGTCATAGCTTTGCTCAGTGGGGTATGTGCCTTTGCGTTCTGCTGTTGTGATCCTTTGCTGCCTGACCTTGCTTTTGACGTTTCGTTTGCCTAGCCCCTTTGTCTCTTTCCACACCACTTTAAATTACTGATTTTGAGCTGTGACCTGTTTACTCTTTTATGTTGCCCCTCTGCTTTTTTTTCTGTATCCTCTTTGTATTAGATCCTGGACTTCTAGATTCCCGTGTCTCACGGCTTGGTCGTGAGAAGTAACTATACCGAGTGTCCATTATTTGGCAGTATGGAACCCATTCGTACGCTTTGTGATCAAATGGTGAATCTGATTCAAATAATTCAGGATCTGGCCAAAGAGCACCAGAGCCTTGAATCATTGCAGTCCCAGTTGCAGGGTCAGTTTGATGAATGCATCCCATTTACCTTTGCTGCTGGCAGTTGATCTCTCCTGTAGCCCTTACTGATAAATTTTCTGGAGAAAAAAACTGTTTAGGCTATGTGCGCACAGTGCGTTTTTCGCGGCGTTTTTGCGCGTTTTTCGGGTGCGTTTTTGGCCTCAAAACTGCAGGACTTTGCTTCCCCAGCAAAGTCTATGAGTTTTCATTTTTGCTGTTTTTTTTACCTGCGTTTTTGAGTTAAAAAAAAAAAAATGGACATGTCAGTTCTTTCCTGCGTTTTTCTGTGGTTTCCCCCCATGCAATGCATTGGAAAAACGCAGCAAAACGCAGAGATCAAAAACGCAGCAAAACGCAGCCAAAAACGCACCAAATCGCTTTTATGCGTTTTTTCGACGCAGGTGTGTTTTTGTGCGTTTTTAGCGGCCAAAAACGCACAAAAACGCAGCGTCAAAAAGACGCAGTGTGCGAACCTAGCCTTAAGATTGTTCAGGGAAAACTTTTTACCTTGTGGCCTCAGTCTGCAGGGGATAAGTTCCAGCAGGTGGGAATAATCATGTCCCTACTACGAGTAGGCCCTCAGACCTGAGCATATTCTTTGTCCTCACAAGGCCCAGAAGGAATTTCTTTAGATGCCATCTTTGACGCCTTCAGTTTAATTTATGACGAACCAGACATGACTCAGGTCACTGGAGCAAAGATCACGAACCTGACACAGGGCAGACGCACCGCTGAGAATAATAGTACCGAGTTTCGGCAATGGTCCAATGAAGTTCAGTGAATGATGCAGCTCTCATGTGCCAATTCTGTAGAGATCTTTCAAATGCTCTTAAGGACGCTTTGGCTCTTCGTGCTCCTCCGTGTTTTTTGGAGGATGCCATGATTCAGGCCATATGGATGTGTGACGCCCTGTCCCATCAGGTCGTCACAGCGTATTGTGCAATCTGCCCTTCTGTGCAATATCCACCTCCTCCTTGGTTACGGGTCCCTAACCAATGGTTTTGCCAAAACCAGCTAATCAAAATCCTAGGAACACTCTGCACCACACCCACCAGACACACCAGTGGACTGCTTGAGTGCAATAGGGTCGCCCACTTTGGGGTTGGTTAAGGAGTCAGTCAGAGAGTGTAGTGTTGGAAGGGAAGGGCTCCTTGGAGGTACTAGGTAGCAGATGTTGGTCTGAGCCTAGTAGGAGCTGGACCCCTGGTCGCAGGGGATCGTGACAAGGGGCACGGCATTGTCGTGGAGGACAGCCGGCGGCCTTGTACAATCACCGGGCTGGAACCAAGGCACGACAGGGTACGTGGACCCTAGGTCAGGGAGTAGCTTCAGGCAACCTGACAATTTACCCGACGAGAATGGAGCCTTCAAGATCCGCTCTCCACCCACTCCAAAATCGGGGTACTAGCGCAACGAGAGGGATAGGACTTTCCACACATACGGTCCAGGAAATCGCAAGTGTGAACCCTAAGAGCAAGCTCCCTCAGTTAGCCACACCGGGGAGCTGGACCCGACTAGTTTCAAGCTACAGGGGCCAACTAGGAAGAGAACAAGGTGCCAAGGGAAAGGTCACAGATCAACAGGCAACACCAGCAGAAATGGGACCCAAACGTGCTCCCCTCAGCGGCAGCGGTGTCCAGAATTTTGGTTTACTAAGTTGTCGGTGTCAGCGTCATTGGACTGAGTGAGTACGCAAGTGACCCTTACTTCCCAAATGGCACATCCCTGTCACCTTTACCGAGTTCCAAAGCATCCCCCCTACTCGTGGAGGGGTTAAACACCTGGCTGCCCACTACATCGCCACCGGGTACTCCCCAGTTGCAGCGGTGGTACTCCACCTTACCACACACCACGGGTGGCGTCACGAACTGTAAATACATCGTCATCTGTAAATATCCCCTTAATTGGAGTGGCCACATGACCCTCCGGGTCCGGATGCCCCTTGATGCACCGCGGATCCGGATCCGAGCAGCCCGGCTGCTGACGCGCGGGGCGGCACAGATGGATTGCAGAATTGGTATGAGGCCTGGTGAGAAGAGGGTCCTTTTTATATTCCTCCTGAGTATGTCCATTTATCTGAGATGGAGTCTATGGAAGTTGGGGTGGCCAGCTTTTGTGCTGTAGAGACAAAACGTTGATGCAATCTGGGACTTTGTCTCTACTGTGGTCTGGCTGGATATTTTCAATAGAACTCTCCAACCCTCCCTCAAACAAATGTGTCATCGGGAAATGTGTGCGGTAAGTCTGGATGATTGTAGAGGTAGAGACACACCAAATCACCGGTTGGCCTGATGGGCTTAGTCCAGGTGTCACCATTTCAGGGTGATATTCTGGCTATTAAGCAAACTGGCAATGACCAGACCATTGTCAGTTATAGCTTTGCTTGGTGGAGTACATTCCATGTGCTTCTGTGTTCTGTTGTTCTGATGTTTAGCTGCCTGACCTTGGACCTTACTTTTAACTATTCGTTTTCCTAGCCCATTTGTCTCATACAGCATCGCTTTAGAATGCTGACTTAGGACTGTGACCTGTTTATTCCTTTGTCTTGCCCCTCTGCCTTTCACTGTAGGTACTTGACCCCAGACTACTTGAGTCCCCTGTGTCCCGGCTTGCCTGTGAAAATGCCACAAGGAGGCTTTTACAAGTATCGACTACTGTCATGGTGGCATCAGGATCTGTGGAAATTCCTGATTCTTGCACTCTGCCTTCTAACTTCTCTGATGTCTGTGATCAGCGCAGGGAGACTCGAGCATTGACCCATGGATTTGTAGTTCATAGGCAGGCTAGCAAGAGTTAATCTCTGCTCGTCTGCTTGTTAATCTCCTTTCGTCACATGGTATGGGAAAGCCAGTCATATTCACTCCTCTCCTACAGTATATATGCTGGCTGGATACTTCCATTAGTACCAGCTATAGCTTGTCTATACTTGTCTGGAGAGGTGGTTTGATCCAGACTTACTAGCAGTTGTCGTGCATTATTGCTGTGAGCAGTTGTGGTGCTACTGTAATCCTTGTTGTCCTTTTATTGCTGCTTTACTTCTCTTGTGTTTCTTCTTAGTGTCTTACTGTTTATTCCTATTATTACTGTAAGTTTGCAGTGTGTCCGAGTTTTGTTTTTTCCCCTCACTGTCTACATCTGTTTCCATCACACTCCTGCCCTTTCTTTACCTAGGGAGGGGGGAGGAGACAGATTAGCTTGAATCAGGAGTATAGTCAGACATAAGACTCAGACATCTTCATCATTAGGACAGGGATAGCCTAGGGTCCCCTAGCATGAAGGACAGTCTAGAAGCCACCTGTCCCTCAGTATCCTGCAGTCACATTATAGTTACATAGGTTGAAAAAAGACCTAGGTCCATCTAGTACAACCTTCCTCCACCAATTCTACATTTTGTCACTAAGTCATTTATAACCAACAATGTTGTGTGTACTGAGGAAATCATCCAGCCCTTTTTTAAAAGCTGTTATAGTGTCTGCCATTACTACCTCTTGTGGTCGGCATTCCACAGTCTGACTGCTCTAACTGTAAAGAACCCTTTCCTATTTAGCTGCCGGAATCGCTTTTCTTCCACTCGCAGTGAGTGTCCCCTGGTCCTTAGTATTGTCTTTGGAAGAAATAAGTCACGTGCCAGTCCTTTATGTTGACCACACATGTATTTATACATATAAATGAGATCTCCTGAGACATCTTTTTTCTAAGCTAAACATATCTAACTTTTCCAAACGCTCATCATATGGGAGGCCTTCCATTCCTTGTAGTAGTCTAGTTGCCCACCTTTGAACTGACTCTAACTTCTGAATGTCCTTTTTAAAATGTGAAGCCCAAAACTGAATCCCATATTCTAGATGTGGCCTTACAAGTGATTTATAGAGGGGTAATAATGCGTTGGGATCACGTGATCTAATCTCTCTTTTTATACACCCTAAAATTTTGTTTGCTTTTGCAGCTGCTGCTTGACATTGAGTGCTGCTGCTCAGCTTATTTGGAATGAGAATACCCAAGTCCTTCTCCTGTTCTGTAGTCCTGAGTTTACTTCCATTTAATTTGTACACAGCTATAGGATTACTCCGTCCTAGGTGCATTACTTTCCATTTATCAACATTAAATCTCATTTGCCAAGTATCTGCCCATTCTGACATCTTATCCAGATCTTTTTGTAATATTGTACTATCAAGGTCTGTTTTTAATATCCTACATAAATTGGTGTCATCCATGTAAGGTTAACCCTCTATGCCCATGTGCAACGCCATGGGAATGAGTCCCTGGGTATAGCCAGCCTGGTGGGATGGGTCAGTGAGTCAGTAGGTAGTGAGGAGAGAGTCGAGCAGTACACATGAGAGGTGTGCGGACGTGCCTGAGCTGGGTCCGTGTAACGGTGACCCTGGGGCACAAGAGAGAGGTCGCCAGGAGGGGTAACGGAGATACCGCTGGGACCGGAGCACGCACGGGGCACAGGGTCCTAGGTCAAGTGCACGTTTTAGACTGTTTGGAAAATACCTGCCCAGTGAGGACACCTTCACGGACTTTACCGAACTAAATAATTCGGGGGCATCAGCAGTAAACTAGGATCGGGGTTCTGACACTTACCTCCCCACAGGGTCCCCACTACCCTCCGTACCGAGAAGGAGACTGTACCCCAAAAGGGACAGTCGGGGCCCCCAAACGCTCCACGTTATGGGGACCCAATCAACTGAGAGTGCCGGGGACAGAGCAACCTGGGTCACTACATTGGCACTGGTCCTCCAAGGGACCTGAACCAGCAACCCCTGGGTCCACAGTGAGTAGAGACTGTTAAAGACAACCTGGTGTGGTCTCCGTTATTTCCCTCATTACATCTCCCAGGCACAGCCCTACCTGCGGAAGGCATACCATCACATCTGCCACTACCACCAGCCCTAGGAGTACCCACATTCAGCAGTGGCGGTTCTCCATCCTTAACCGCAACCCGCAGGTGGCGTCACATGACAAAAACTCTTATCTCCCCTGTAAATACCCCCCATTAACAAAAGGGGCCCAGAGCACGGTACCGGGTAATGGCCACCAGAGTGACATTCCCATTTGTTACTGCCCGGGACTGAGTACCCCCTTCCCTGGGCGCTACATTAGTATAAGGCTATTAAGCTATTATGTATCAAATGCCTTTGCAAAGTCCAAATAAATCACATCAGCTGCATTACCAATATCCAGATTACCACTTACTTCCTCAGAAAACCCCAACATGTTGGTTAGACACGACTTATCTTTCATGAATCCATGCTGTCTGTCAGTTATTATATTATTTTCTGCAATATATTTTTGCATGTCATATTTTAAAATGCCCTCAAAAACTTTGCATACTACTGATGTCAGGCTTACTGGACGGTAGTTGCCTGGATCCACCTTCTTAGCTTTCTTAAATATCAGAACCACATCAGCAATCCACCAATCCTGAGGCACCAACCCTGTTACAAGCGAGTCTAAAAAGATGATATACAGCGATCTGTCGATTACGGAGCTCAATTCCCTCAATATTCATGGATGAATGCCATCTGGCCTGGGGGATTTGTCAATGTTTCATTTACTCAGACGCAGGTGTACTTCTTCTTGTGTTAAATTAATTATATCAGGTGGTGAACTTTAATTTTTCACTTGTTGAATGATCCCTGGAACAGTCAGTTCCTTGGTAAACACGGATGAGAAGTGCCTGTTTAGTATCTCAGTCTTTTGTTTGTCCTCTATAATCATCGTGACGGAAAAGTGCCGATTTGCTAGTGTCTGTTGTTTGTTGTTTTGGTACATCAAGTATTTTATCAGCAGGAGATTTATCACTAGGTCTCTGTCCAACCACGCCCCCAACACTCATTTAAAGCTTACTGTCACTACACAGTATACAGAAAAAACAGTGAATCTAAGGTGTGGGCGGAGTTAGCTTTCTGATCTCTGCTACATCTTTGAATTCTGATTATGTGACAACTACTGCATCCAGTAAACTAAGTGATACATTATTGAAATCAGGGTCCCTTTCCCTACATTATGCTGCTCTCAGATAAATGAGCAAAACCTGGTGACAGATTTAATTTAACTTAACTTGTCTGACCGCTTTTTTTCTTTACCAACTTTGTTAAAAGGTATTTCGTTGAACAATCTCCATGGCATGCTGGGATACTCAAACAAGACGTCATAGGAGGCAGAGGCTGAGATCACTGTTGCAGGTGCTGTCCCCACCCTGAAATGAAGCATCATAAGTATGGTCTGACTCTACAAAGCATGTATTGTTTGTCAATTCCGATATTTGCTCAGAAGGATCTTGTCACTGTGCAATATTCTTTTCAATGCACAGTGACAGTGCCCCTTGCTAGCTCTGATAAGTGACGAGCTCTCAAGAGTGCACTGTCTGCATTGCAAGGAGATTACTCGAGACCAGCGCCACCCCGAAAAGTGACATTGCTTTCGGCGATGTGGCTGCTCTCTGCTTGCCAGGTTATATCCTTGCAATGCACACTGACATTGCATTCTCTTGCCTACTCGTCACTTCACATCAGTTGCTGGCAAGGGAGAGCGCTGTCACTGAGCATTAGAAAGAATATTACAATGTGACAAGATCTGATTGAGCAAATGTTGGAATTGACAATCGACACATGATCAGTAGAGCAGAGACTACCCCAGCCCCTGAAACGGATGGTACTGATGATGCTTTGTTTCAGGGTGGTGACAGATGCTGTTGCAATGACTGCATCCCATTCCCCTGATGATGTCTCTTTTAAGTTTCCCAGCATGCAATGGGGATCCTCAAATTAAATGTCCTCAAATAGGAAGTTGGTAAAAAAAAATAAAGCAGTTAGATGGAGTAGAGAGGGAATGGTAGGGATTTTTTAATTAAAGTATATTAAAAAAGCCATTAGATTTTTACAGTAAATGGTCATTTAGGATTTAAACAGTATTAGTTTCCGACCACCCCTTTAACATCCAATGCAAAAAGCGTAAAAGAAAAAAATACAATTTTACTTGTTTTTTACAAGCAAAAATTTTGTTTACAAGCAGAATTCTACTTTCAATACATTTCGAACATAGAAGCAAGAGTTAACCTTATCTTCCATACTCAGTCTGCTGCTTTGTAAGTTATTACTGCAATGTTTGCTTTGCATTTTTTTTACATTTTTAATTACATTCCAGCTCTGTCTGTTTTAATATTCTCATTTAATAAAGCAGAAAATTATTTATTAATACTTTTGCTTAATGGTTTTTCTTCTGTCTACGGTAAATGACAAATATCTATATTTGCACTAAGGACAAGTGAGTTAAAATTAATTGAGAAAAAAGGACAGATATAGAACATATCACATGAATTCATTTTTACAAAGATAGAAATATTCAGTGCAGAAATTGGAATCTAGTGAAGTGTCAAATTCTGTGGCTGCCAGCAAATTAATAATTAAGGACTCGTGCACATAACTACTGTAATTCTAGTTAGTATAGAACGGTGAAAAGACTGCCCTAGAGGAGCAAGAGTCCTCTACTGTATCTCAATATGCCCTACAGCCATATACACTGTTGTGATGACTTTTTGATCCATGATCTGATTCCCTCCCTGTTCAGCCACAGCTTGGTCCGTTTCTGTCCATGTACTGAATTCTTATTTACCTTCACATGGTCGTGCAGGTATTCCTAGGTTTCAACTTGCCAGAAGGCACCAGGTATTTAAGGCTCCCTCCCCTGATGGGAGGGGCCCGAGCAACTCATTAGATTTCTAACCTAGCCCTGTGTATTGGTCCAGCTTGTAGCCCTAATTTGCCAGTAACCATTACCAGTTCTGCAAGTAACCAGCTCTGTGCCTGCTGTGTTTCTGAATCTATCCAGCCTATGATCCAGTATCAATCCTATCCGATTTCCTGGTCGTACAACCCATGTATCTGGGTTCTGTCTGGTCTGTGTTCTTGGAAGTGTCCAGCCTTGTATTCAGTATCAGCCCAGCCCGAGTTTCCTGGATTTGATCAACCTGTGTTCCAAAGCCAACCAACCTGATGTCCTGGACCTGTTCAGCCTGAATTCCAGTGTTTACCCTGCACCTGTCCTGCCTGTATCCTGGTATTAGCCTTAATACTGCACCCATTTCGATGTCTTATGTCCGATGTCCTAAGTCCAGTGTCCTTCTTGATGTCCTCTCCAATACCCGTCTTGTATTCCTGTACATGACTGTGTAGCGACCTTGAATACATCAGGGTGCTACAGGGAACTGCATCCTGTCACCCAGGGTGCAGGACCTACCCCCCATGGTTTCAGGTTCCCCACAACGGTGTCACTAACATCCGCACTACAAATCCCAACCACACCTCACACCATGACCTGTACAGACACACCAGTGGGTTGGTCAAGTTGGAGCAGGGCCGCCCACCTATGGGTCAGGCAGACTGGTGGGAGGGGAGACAGGGTTGTTGAGAGTTGGCCCTCAAAGAGTGAGGAGCTGGGGAGTTGTAGCTCCCAGGAAGGCGACAGGTTGGGTCGCAGATGGTGGTCAGGGACCACAGGAGTCGGGGATCGGTGGCAGTGACATTGGAGAGGATGCGATGGACATAGTATAGGAGGACTGTCGGCATCAAGACCTCAAAAGAACTGACCGGTACCGAGCACGGCGGGGTACAGGACCCTAGATCAGGGAAGAGCTTCAGGCGCCTTGATAATTAACCTGTGGAGGATAGTCTCTTTACGAACTTTCCCCAAGAGCTCAGAGATTGAAGGCATCAGCACAACGCGGGGGATAGGGTTCTCCAAAGCACACAACCCACTAAAATCTAAAATCCTAAGTGCCAGCCATAAAGAGCACAGCTGCTATATACACGGGTAGTGGGGCCCCAAAAGCTTCAAGCTGAGGGGCCTCAACGGCCAATCAATTTCTGCACAGAGGCAGGGCTCTGGATCCATCAAATGACACTGTTGGGAGCGGGACCTGGACGAGCTCCCCCCGCAGAGACTGCAGTACCTAGAGACTTTGGTTTACCATCTGTGTGAGTGTCTGCTTATTCCACCTAATCCAGCACCAAGACTACCGCAGTGAGTAACTTGACCCCTGCACCCTGCTTTCCCAAGGCCGAGCCACCCGATCACTAACCCTCCTTTCCCCCACCATCCAGGGCCTTCCCTACCTGCGGAGGGGCTGACACCTTGCTGCCCCCACACCATCTGCCCCGGTACTCCCTTCGACAGTGGTGGTACTCCTGTGCCGCCCCCGTGCCAGCAGCCAGAGCTGCTCGGGTCCAAGCCTTCCGGAGTGGTGGCTCGAGGGTCTCTGGACCCAGGGGTCTCGCGTACACGCCTAATAAATGAGGGGGAAGTAAATGTACGGGCTAGGCCGTAGTAAGTTGGTGACGCCACCCACGGTGTGTGGTGAAGTGGGACACCACTGCTGCTGTTGTGGGACACCCGGGGGAGATGTTGTGCAGCCAGTTGTTAACCCCTCCGTGGGTAGGGATGGTGGCCTCGGGACCCGGTGACTCTGTGCAGGGGATAGCGACCACAGGGGGTGTTGGTGTACTCACAGTTAATAAACCACACAAGTCTCTGGTAGACCAAGGTGATGGTGGCCGGTGCCGCGGCCGGTTGCATTCGGGTCCCCCACCTGGCTGGTGGTCTCTATCCTCTTCTTTGCACTGTTTGTGTAAGGTGGACTTCCTAGCGTGAAACTCAGGAGTCCGCTCCCGGCTGGATGTGGCCTAAGGAGCCGTGCCCGCAGATGCTGGCCCGTGGGATCTATGGGCCCTGGCGGTGACCTCTTATCCCTATCGGTGGGTTGTTGTCTTCTATGAGGGACTTTGGGTGGGACAGAATCTCTAGTCCTGGCCTCAATCGGGGAATTAACCAGTCCGCTTGTTTCCGATTCTGGCTTCAGGGTCCGAGTACCCCCCTTTGTGCTATGGTTTCCGGGTCGGTTCCCCGTGTCGGTACCAGCGGGCTACAACCCTGTCCCGTTCTACCTCGGTTCTGCCGAGCCATCTTCCCATCTCCTGCTGATGGAGACCACTGTCTGCCTCCTAGGCAGTGGCACCAGGGCTCCTACCCTGGTACCATTCAACTTGAACTTTCCTGCTGGAGCTACACTTAGCTCCAGCCCATACTCCTCTCCAAACTGAACCCTAAAGCTTAACTGCTTGTTTTCGCGCCCAAGGCTGTCTAGACCCCTGGGTGGGCGTGTCCCAACCACCTGGTCACGCCCATTGGTGTGTCTATCTTTCCCTAAGGGAGTGACTAGGGTTTCTGGTTGGCTGTGTGTTTCCTAGTAAGGGAAGGGGTTATGCGGGGGCCTATTTGTGACTACCTGGTTTTGCCAGGGCGTCACACTCCCCTTATCGCAACCCGCAGGTGGCGTCACAAACATTTATCCCCTGTAAATACTCCCTTTACATTTGAGTGGCTGCAAGCCCCCGGGTCCGGAGACCCTCGAGCCACAGCAACCCCGGATCCGAGCAGTTCAGCTGCTGCATGGGCGGCACATATTCACCTGTGCACCTGTTTCTGTCCTGCTATCACCTAGCTTAGCTGCTATAGTCCCGGGCACTACCCTGGGAATGGTACCTGGCGTCTACTTGCAGTCAAGCCCATCAGAGGCTCTGGTAAATACCCAGTAGGCACTTAGTTAAGTCCCTCAAACGTCATGGCAAATCCGGGTCCCCCCTGTGGTCCAGTGGGTCCATTCCTGCTCGCAACCTCGGTGAGTGTTATTATCACTGTGATTACAGAGAAATCAGGGGACAGGGGCTCCTAGACTAGCCCTCAGGCTAGGGGACCCTAGCTATAACTGATTTCAAAGTGACCTCTGAAGATGAGGATGCCTGAGCCACCTTCCTGGCCCTGCTGCTGACCAGCCCTGATTTACTACTCCATCCTCCCAACTCCAGGTGAGGGCCGGGGCAGGAGTGAACAAGCCACCAGAAATAGACAAACAGGGGAAACCAAAACTCTATCTCTCAGCAAGCTCACACAGAGGTATAAGACAATAAGAGCTAGAACGAAAATAAGAGCAGGGAGAAAACAACAAGACAATGGGAGAAGTCCACAACAACTCTAAGCACAAAGCAATACAAACACCAGCAGGACTGGGACACAACAGCACACAGGAAAAAACAGCAATAAACTATAGTCGATGTGAGAGGACAGATTCCACCATCTTAAATAGGAAAGAAGCCAATGTGATAGGTTTCCAACAACATGTGATCCCAGAAGTAACAAGCAGACTAGCAGAGGTAAACTCTTGCTAGCCTGATCATGAATGAGCTCACAGCTGGTCGACATCCAAACCTGCCTGTCTCTTCTAGAGGTGATAGACAGCAAATGGGTATGTAATGATTTTTTTGCTTTTCTTAACAAGTAATTTAATTTCTGCAGTTTGCATTCATATAAAAGGGACTGTCACACCGTGCGTGACCGGTTGGGAGAGTGACAGGATGCAAGGCCCTGTGCTTAATCTCAAGCTATGGAGGTGCCCTAGGCTTACCCTCAACCCAGAATTACGCTTGAGGGTAGCAACATCTGCGCCCCCAGTCTCTTCTTATCTACTGTCCTGGACCTGATGATAATGTTCCCTCCACACCCAACACCCAAGGGGACAGACTGCGACAGAGACTCCGACAACACACAGCGGGTTCCAACTGAAACACACCACCTCCATTGATGATCAGATCATTAGAGCCACAAGGACCCCTAGAAGTGAACTGCTTCAATACAAACAAAAAGAGGAAAATAGTCGAGTACCTCTGGTGGTGACCTACAACCCACAGCTTGCGGTACTGAGAAGTACGGCCAAGAAACTTCACCACATTCTACACAAGGATGGCCGGTTAAAAACAATATTCAAAGATCCTCCATTGCTGTGCTACAGGCAACCTCCTAATTTAAGGAGCATCATGATCCAAAGTTCTATGCCCTCAGATACACCAAGTGGAAGTTATCCTTGCAATATAAAGAGCTGCAAAACCTGCGCTCATGTAGAGACCAAAGACCAGATACAGATCCCTAACACATAGAAGGACTATAGGATTCCTGGGACATTCACATGCTCCTCTTCCAACGTGGTGTACTTAATCCTGTGCACTATATGTCCTATTGGGGGCCTCTATGTTGGCGAAACAGGACAGAGACTGAGAGCAAGGATGAGATCTCATCGACACACAATTACAGACAAAAAAATCCATATTACCTGTGGCCAAACATTTCTGTGCTCCAGGACACAACATAAACCACATGAAAGTTGTCATATTAAAAGGCAACTTCAGATCACAGAGCCATCGCAGGGTCTGGGAATACAAATTCATCACAATGTTTAACTCTGTGGACACAGGACTCAACCTGTCAGAAGGATTTATGACTCATTACAAAATCTGAGAGGTCAGCTCCAGAAACTACGAGGGCACCAGGCCTCTGATCCTACATGGATATTGGGACAATGAAACTCACACCACTAATCAAAGCTAATTAAGGATTCACTTTCCAAGCTCAGTGTTTGTTTATTTAAATGTCCTTTTACTATGCATCGCTCTGCCCTGTTTTGTGTATATATTTGTGTTTTTTCAGATATTTTGTCATACCATGCCTGAGGAACAGACCTGAGATGTCTCGAAAGCTTGCTTTATAACATCATATTTAATTTTTATTTTAGTTAGCCATTAAAAGGTATCACAACTACAAAATTTTAATTTTGTTTCTCTCACTGAGAGCAATCAATCAACTGAAACACACGCACATCAAAAACCCATACCAGGGGACTACAAGAGGTGCAAAGGGAGGGGTAACAAAGAAAAGCAGAAAGTAACCACAACAGGTACTTTCACAGCTCACAACCTCAACTTCAACCTCAACCCGCTCTAGGCCAAGCTCCAGAATGAACTGAATAACTGGCATCCCCTGCAGGAAGCAGAGGTTATTTATCAAGGCTGGAAGTGGTCTTTAGAGTAAACACATGTGCCCAATGATCTTGCAGCAGGCAAAGCAAAACTGATATTAACCCCGACACTGCCAAAAGGAAACAACATGTTTAAAGTGTATGGTCTCAGATGGAAAAAGAAAAACTAGCCCTGAGCCTGTCACTAGCCACAAGGCATGTAGTTATAACCATGACAGGGACTTTCTGTGATAAATATGCCAAAAGAGAACATGTACCAAAAATCAGCCAAAACATACAACATTTTCCTTTTAAAAATTTTAGCTTTGAGTGAATTAGAGGATAGTAATAGAATACCTAGTTTTATTTATTGTGTATTTATATCAGTAAATGTCAAAACTGATGCAGCCCTGATATTTATTACATGTTTCCTGTGGAAAATGTGACTAAAGAGCAATGTTATTTATAAATAAATAATACATCTAGAAAAAAAGAAATCCTAAAGTATTCTATAATATTTCTGATTGTTTCTGAAATCTACTAGTGTACACAAGGGCATGCATAGTCAAACCAATTAGTATGGTGTGGAGCTCTGTACACATCATGTTGTGTGCTGCACGGCACAATTACAACTAATACGTTTTGTCCTCCAAATGAACATAATTAATGAATCTCTCAATGTTTTCTACATGAACAGAAGGACCGTAAGAAAAATTGCTCATGTGAATTGATCAACTCACTTTTATCAGATTTGTCTTTATGCTGCCCGTATGTAGTTCTATGTGCACATGGACAGCACATGCACTGAAGTTACACTCCTCTGGCCAATTTACATGAGCAGCATACTCTGCTATCTGATTTTTAACGTCTTTTTCAATGCTATGCTGTGTTGTGAAACTACAATTCCCAACATTCGGCTGCTGGGGCATGTTGAGAGTTGACGTTTCACAGTAGTTAAAGTAACAAACTCTGATGATCACTGAAATAAAGTGAAGTCTGTGACCAGAACCACAACAAAAACAACAACATTCACAAGTTTGCAGTTTTTGAGGATTTGAGGCCAAATCCGCAACATTAAAGGGAATCTGTCAGCAGGTTTTTGCTATGTAATCTGAAGACAGCATGTGTGTAAAGCCTGATAGGAGCCACAGACTCAGACTGGCTATAAGAGGAATCTAGTGAAAAGCCGCTCACAAAGCAGGACCCCAAGAACTCTGCAACCCTTTAACCCCTGTACAGGGATTTGGAATTACACAGAGCCTCAGAGATCGCTACCTGTGGTAGACTGTAGTCCGTGGTCGTCAGGCAGGGCCAAAATCCAGCAGATGCAAAACAGGAACAGAATCGGCAGGCAAGGGCGTAGTAAGGAGACAAAGAAGGGGTCAAATCCGGAACTGGCAGCAAGGTACAAAAACGACAGGCAGGAGGGTAGTCAAACACAAGCAAGGTCAGCGCACAGGAATCATAATACAAACAGCACATGAGCCAGGAGAACAGAACTATCACTGGCAGTGATCATGTGACAGGAGAGGGAATAAGAAGGGTGTGGTGTCTTCCCATAGGTTGCAGGTGAATGTTTGCCACTTCAGCCGGGAGACACACGCCACCTACATTCAGCCAGTGGTACTGCAGGTTCTAGGGAAACCCAGCCTAGTGGATGAGCGGAGCCTTTGCTCCGCAGAGCCACAGGCACCGATTCCTCTCCCATCACCACCACTACCCATGGTGGGAACATGGTGTCGTCTGGCGATCGGAGCAGAAGTCGCAGGAGCGGACTCTGATGGGGACGTGACAATGTGTTAGGGGTTAAAACACAGACTTCATCAATGTGTCTCATATCAAGCTACTTGTTGCTTACTTGCAATGATTGTTTTAGCACCAGGAGGTTATCATTGCTCCGACTACAGCAGCACATGCCTGGTAGTTCCACACGCCTACGCCTGTGATAGCAGCTCACTGTCAATAGACAATGTACATAGAGAGTCTGGTGTAGGTGTGGTTAGCCTTCTCAGCACAGCTGCATTGCTAAATCCAAAAACTCTGATTGTGTCACAACTGCTGCACCCATTCAACTAAGTGATACATCATTGGATTCAGGATCTTTTTACCTACATCATGTTGCTCCCAGATGATCCAGCAAAGTGCTGCTGATAGATTCCCTTTTAATTTTTGCTACATACTCCGTTCCGTGCCATAAAGAGGTTGACTACTACTCGGTTTCTTCCTAGTAAAATAATAATACTTAGGGGTACTTTGCACACTACGATGTCGCGGGCGGGGAGGAGGGTGTCAGCACACTACGCTCACCCCCTTCTGCTCGGGTCCGGCGGCCGCTGCTCAGTGGTGGCTCGAGCTGTAGGCCGGATCCCGGGGGGTTTCTCGAGCGGTACTCCTCGCCCGTGAGTGAAAGGGGGGATTGTTGGGTGTGGGGATTGTTTATAGTCCGTGACGCCACCCACGGTTGTGGTGATTTCACCACCGCTGCTCAATACGGGGATCCCGGGGATGGTGATGCGGAGCAGCCAGGTGTTGTGTTGCCCCTCCGTGGGTAGGGGTTGGTGACCCCGGGGCCCGGTGATGGCTTGGGAGGTGCAGGGCCTGGTGGGCGCAGGGACGCGGGGGCAGCGCTGTGTCTTGCGGCACTATGGTACTCACTCAGCCTGAGACGTGGACACAGTTTGTACGGTAAACCAAACGGCTAGTTGGACGGTCCCACAGACGGCTGCACCTGCTCTCCCGGTAGGTGAGGGTGATGTCCCTCTTCCTTGCACCTTGTGTACTAATTGGTTGCGATGGGTCCCCACCGGTAACCCGCTCCCCGGCTTCAAGCTGGGCCGGAGGAGCTCTACTCTTTGCCCGCAGGCGCTGGCCCTCAGAAACTGGTGCCTTGGCGGTGGCGGTGTCTCTGTTGTACAGGTTGAGCTGTTGCCTTCACTCGGGTCTTGGTTGTTGGGGGATCTACGTCCCCTTCACTGACGGATTCGGCAATTTACGGCGACTCCAAGCCTTGCCGGGGTCCGAGAGGCCCCTGCCCTGGTGCTGACTGTCCTTCGGAACACTGCTCCAGACCACCGGGCACACAGCCTACGGGGTCCTTCCAGGAACTTCCAAACGGTCCCGTCCCCTCCAGACAGTCACCGCCGTTGCTGACCTTGCTGACCTGCCCTGCACTTAGCTGGACTCTTCAGGCTTTTCTCTCTCTGTCACCACTCTTGCTTTCCTCCTTTACCACTTTTCTTTCCTTCACTTTCACTTAGCTTATCTGCTCCTCACTCAACTCTGTTGTTTACTCTTGCCCTCCCCGGGCTAATCTGCCTGGTTTCTCCCGCCTCCAGAACTGTGATCTCCTCGGTGGGCGGAGCCAACCGCCTGGCCCACCCCCTGGTGTGAATCATCAGTCTCTGGAGGAAGGCAACAAGGATTTTTGGTTCAGCTTGGATGTGCCTACCTGGGATGTGGGGTGTGGTGGTGTGTGATCTGTGTCCCCTGGCTTGCCCAGGGCGACACATTCCTCCTTAGCAAAATGCAGACCGTCCGCGGGCTGCCGTCCAACACGGATTTATTTTTCTGCAAAAGATAACATGGAAATTCAACATATATACATTTTAATAACTCTTCCCAAGACGGGAGGCACATTTCTTTAACGTTGCAACGGTTTACGGTTACGGTTTCCGCTCTCTCCCACCCAAGTAACCTGGCCCTGATGCTGCCCCTAAAACCCAGGCAGCACCCCTTGACCCACAGTCCAGCACACGGTACCCGAGCGAGGTCTGTCCTTCCCTCCAGAGGGTAGCCACCGGTTCCTTTGGTGGCTGGGCCCCAGCCTGCTCTGCTCAGGGCCCTCCCTCCAACCTGCCTCTCCGGAGACGGCATTGCGGAAAACGGTAACGGTAACCAACATATTTACAAGCCACTAACGTCTGTGGTTGCCCTGCAAGTTCACGGGCTTGTCCATGGATAGTTCCCATGCATTTTTAAACGGTCCCCACGGGGACAACGGTGTCGGCTCCAGCCGGTTTCAAATCACAAACAAATCAGGTGACTTCTTCGGTAATTTCACTTATCATCTTTCCAAAACTTTTCAAACTTTTTCAACAACAAACACACTTTACATTCCCTGCCTCCTTGTACTCACAGAACGGTCTCCCGGTACCTAAGTGGAGGTCTACCTAGGTTGGAACGGGTGGACCTTCGGGGACCGGTGTCAGTGGTGCTAGACAGTGGGGTAGAGGGAACAATCGGCTCCTCCTCCCGGCTATAGTGTGGGGCAGGCGGGGGCGTAGGGGAGCTGGGTACAGGTTCATCCCTGGGCACTGGCACTGGTTCTGGCTCACGGTTAACCGCTTCCGCTACTTCTTCCTCCACGGGTTGTGGGAACAGTATCACTGGAAGAATCACCGCGCCGTTCTGTGTAGGCCAGTTTGCTGGGAAGTCACCCATTACAGTGTGGATTACCTCTGCTGCCTTCTCTGCTGGTGGAGGAACCGGTACTTCAGCCTCTGCCTCCAACGCCGGGGGGCACCTTTTTAGATGGTCCCGGGAAACTGTGGCCAGGGTGCCCCCTTGGTCACGACTGATCTGGTAGGCCTTCCCATCTCCCCATGCTGTGGGTTGTATGACGTAAGGGACTTGCTCCCACTGATCATCCAGCTTGTGGGCCCTCCTCTTCCGCTTCAGCACCACATCTCCTGGCTGGAAAGGACCCGCGGACGCCTTCTGATTGAACCGGTGCTCCTGCTGTTCTCGACTGCGACTAAGGTTTTTCTCCACATATTCTTGGATTTGCCGGTATTGTGCTCTCCTCCGACTTTCCCACTCCGCCGTCGAAGGGAGTGCTTCTGGGGCCTCCAACCCCATCTCCAGATCCACCGGCAGTCGGCCAGGCCGAGCCCTCATCAGGTACGCTGGGGTGCACTTCGTCGAGCTAGAGGGGATATTATTGTACATATCGACCAAGTCGGGTAACTTTTCCGGCCACAGGTTCCGTTCTTCCAGCGGTAGCGTCTTGAGAAGCCCCAGGACCAAGTGGTTCATTTTCTCGCACATGCCGTTGGTTTGGGCGTGGTACGGAGTGGTCCGGATTTTCTTGCAGCCGTACAACTGGCAGAATTCGTGGAACACCTCTGCTTCAAAGGCCGGGCCCTGGTCAGTCAGTACCTTTTCGGGGTACCCATGGGGTCGGCAGAAATAAGCCTGGAACGCTCGAGCAGCAGTTCGACCAGTCAGGTCCTTAACGGGGACTACCACCATAAACCTTGAGTAGTGGTCTACAATGGTCAATGCGTAGGCGTACCCACTTCGGCTAGGGGTGAGCTTGACATGGTCCAGGGCGACCAACTCCAGCGGCTGATGGGTGACTATTGGATGCAAGGGTGCCCTCTGGCTAGTCTCGTCTTTTCTCCTCAGCGTACAAGGACCGCACTCTCGGCACCAGGCCTCCACCAATCCACGCATCCCACTCCAATAGAACCGCTCCCTCAACAGCATCTCCAGCTTCTTCCACCCGAAGTGGCCAGCACCATCATGGTATGCCCGCAGGACAGTAGCGACGTCAGCTTGGGGAATGACCAACTGGCATATCTTCTCATGGGTCTTCGGGTTGATCAGCTCACGGTACAGCCTCCCTTGGTGTAGGTAAAGCCGTTTCCGTTCCTTCCACAAGCGTTGGGCTTCGGCTGGAGCGGCAGGGTCTATTCCCGTAGCACTTTGTTCCACCAGAGTCTTGACAAGGCGAACAGCTGGTGCTTGGTCCTGAGCTTCCTGCCACTCTTGACTGGGCCGTGGGTCCAGATCCACTCGTTGCTGATGTACTTGTACCCTCTCAGTAGGCGGCTGGTGAAACGCAGGCAACTCAATCTCCTCGAGGTCGTCGTCCTTGCACCCTTCTTCTGACAAATGGGGCATTCGGGAGAGTGCATCCGCATTTACGTTGACGCGACCGGCTCGGTACTTTATGGTGAAATCATAGTTGGCCAGCCGGGCTACCCACCGCTGCTCCAACGCGCCCAACTTGGCCGTGTTCAGGTGAGTCAGCGGATTGTTGTCCGTAAACGCGGTGAAGGTTGCTGCCGCCAAGTAGTGGCAGAACCGCTCCGTGATAGCCCACACCAAGGCCAATAGCTCGAGCTTGAAGGAGCTATAGTTCTCAGGGTTCCTTTCAGTCGGCCGGAGTTTTCGGCTAGCATAGGCAATCACCTTCTCCCTTCCATCCTGGACCTGGGATAGGACCGCTCCTAGCCCCACATTGCTAGCGTCCGTGTGGAGGATGAACGGGCGCCCATAATCAGGGTACGCCAGGACCTCTTCTCCGGTCAAGGCCGCCTTCAGCTGACAAAAGGACTCTTCATGCTTGTCCTCCCACAACAGTGGGGCTCCAATGGGTTTACCACCTTTGGTCTGTCCCACGAGGAGGTCTTGCATGGGGGCAGCCATCTTCGTATACCCCTTTATGAAGCGCCGATAGTACCCCACCAGACCCAGAAACTGCCTTACTTACCTTACTGTAGTTGGTCTCGGCCAGCTCTGGATGGCAGTAATCTTCTCAGGGTCGGGGGCGACACCATCTGCACTCACCACATGCCCTAGATACTGCACCCTGGGTTTCAGCAGGTGGCATTTAGAGGGCTTCAATTTCATCCCGTACCTGGCAAGGGACGCGAACACCTCGGCCAGGTGCTCCAGATGGGCCTCATACGTCTGGGAATAAACAATCACATCATCCAAGTATAGCAGGACGGTCTCGAAGTTTAAATGTCCCAGACAGCACTCCATCAGCCGTTGGAAGGTTCCAGGGGCATTGCACAGCCCAAACGGCATGCTATTGAATTCGCAAAGCCCCATCGGGGTGGTGAAGGTGGTCTTCTCCCGGTCCTCTGGGGCCACGGCCACCTGCCAGTATCCGCTGGTGAGGTCAAGGGTCGAGAAGTAGTTTGCAGTTCTCAGCGCAGCCAAAGACTCTTCAATACGAGGTAATGGATAGGCGTCTTTATGGGTTATCTGGTTGATCTTCCGGTAGTCCACACACATCCGCATGGTACCATCCTTCTTCTTTACCAGTACCAACGGAGCGGCCCAGGGACTACAGCTGTCCCGAATAACCCCTGCCTCCTTCATATTCCTCAACATATCCTTGGCACACTGGTAATGTGCAGGGGGAATAGGTCTATACCTCTCTTTGATAGGGGGATGTTCACCGGTGGGGATGTGGTGTTGGACCCCCTTGATCTGCCCAAAGTCTAGGGGGTGCTTACTAAAAACCTGTTCGTACTCCTGCACCACCCTGTATACCCCTGCCCTGTGATGTGTAGGGGTATCATCAGTGCCTACATGTAGCTGTTGATGCCACTCCTTTGTCTCCCCCTGGGGTGGGGAAGTGCTGGTGGTAGGTGGAAGTGTGGATGGACTGGCTTCATGGATAGTGTGAGGGTCCAGGGTGAGCAGCTTGGCAATGGTGGCATACCGGGGAAGCCTGACTTCTTCCTCTCCACAGTTCAGCACTCTCACAGGCACTCTCCCTTTCTTCACATCCACCACCCCTCGGGCAGCCATCACAGTGGGCCAGTGCTCAGAAGGCATGGGCTCCATCATCGCAGGGTAATCACGCCCCTGAGGCCCTACTGCTGCCCTACACCAGATCATCATCTCACTCCTAGGGGGCACAGTCAATGGAGTAACATCCATCACTCTCACTCCACCAATCTCCCCTCCTGTTGAGCTTACATGCTGGCGGTACATCAGGACTCGGATCTCACACTGCACAGCCCTCTGCCGGCTCCCTGCTGCTGTGGCGGCTAGCTGTTGTAATAGGGTTAACACATCAGCCATGCAGTGCTCCATCACATTGGTTCCCAGCACTATTTTCGGGTTATGATCACTGGGCTCATTCATGATCACAATCATACCCTGGTGTTGCAGTTCGGCTTGCCCCACTGTCATAGCCACTTGTTTATACCCCACCTGGGTCAATGGGAGTCCATTAGCGGCAATCAATGTTATACTATTGTCTGGGGCCGCCAGTTCGTCTACGGCCCAATACCGCTGGTACAACGTGTACGGTATGGTAGTTACCTGTGATCCAGTGTCCAAGAGAGCCATCACTGGTATGCCATCCACAGCCACGGGGATGATAGGGCGGGCCCCGATATATCGGTCCCGCCAGTCCGGGGGGCCACGATGTTCTACTCCTGAGGATTGGCCCGGGGCCCCAGGGGTTGCTCGTTTAACGGGCACTGTCGGTAGTAATGACCCGGCTTACGGCACTTGTAGCAGATTGGGGGTCTGCTCCGCGGGTTGTCGGCACTTCTCCGCTGCATCCAGGGAACGTCCTCAGGACTGTCAGCAAGCTGTATCTGCGCCGGAGGCTGAGGTCTGGTCAGAGGTTGTAGTGCAGCCAGGATTTTGGCAAGGTCTCCGTCCATGCGACGGACCTGGGCTGCCAGTTCTTCCACTGTGCTGCTCGGGGCTGCAGGTGTTGGAGAGGTAGATTTGGCTGAGGCCGCCATAACGGGAGCCGTCTCGACGGGCCATGGGGCGGGTTCCAGAACTTCGGTTGTTGGAGGCTGTAGTGCTTTAATGGCCCGCTCCTTTAACACAGCAAAGTCCACATCAGGGTGTTCCAGGGCCCACAGCTGGAGTTGTTTACGATCCTCAGGGGACCTCATCCCCTGCGCAAATTGCTCCACTAACATCTTGTTGCTATCCGCCTCATTAATAGGGTTCACCCGCTTCAGCGTGCGGAGGGCGGTCTGCAGACGTAGAGCATAGTCCCGAATGCTATCCCCAGCTCGTTGCCGGCACTGGTAAAACTGCATCCTCAGCTCCGCTTCAGTCCGGGTCTCAAAGGCAGTCTGTAGCTTCTCAAAGATGGTGGCTACAGAGAGCCGGTCCCCCTCGGCCCAGGTCTCCGCTTCCTGCTCCGCCGCACCGGTTAACTGGCCTAGCACTATCGCTGCACGTTGCTTATCAGTCAGGGGGTACAGCTCTAGCAACGGGTTAAGCTTTTTCCGGAAGGCCTGTAGGGCATCCGGTTTCCGTCATACTGCGGTAGCCAGGCAGCTCCGGGTGCATAGGGCAAGGAAAACGGCATGACCTGAGCGAGCGTGGGGGCCACGGCACCTCCCGCCGGTACGGCCGGGACCTGGGCAGGTCCATTCCCATCCGCGGGTGCCGCTGCGGCTGCGACCACCGCTCCTCCAGCGGCTCCGTCGGGCGCAGACATCTTGTTTCCGTCCCCCTTAGCTCTTTCCGGCCCCTCCTCTCTCGGGGCGGGGTTTTGGTAACAAGCATGGTGGAGAAGTTGGTTTGCTCCTGTCCAACCAATGCTCCTTTACACCAATTCCATTACTACCCTCGGTTACTCTCCCCTCTTTTGAGGTGCACACTGTATGAATCTACTCCCCTTCCAACCTCCAACTGGCTGTCATTTATCGCCCTCCAGGGCCAGCCCTTGCTTTTTTTGACCATTTCACCACCTGGCTACTACATTTCCTTTCCACCGACATCCCCACCATCATCATGGGTGACTTTAACATCCCTATTGACACTTCTCACTCATCTGTCTCTAAACTTCTAACACTCGCTTCCTTCTTCGGCCTCACTCAATGGTCCTCTGCAGCTACTCACAAAGATGGCCATACGCTGGACCTCATCTTCACTCGTCTCTGTTCCCTATCTAACCTCTTTAACTTTCCTCTCCCCCTATCTGACCACAGCCTACTCACATTCTCTTCCCTCTCTTCTCCAAGTACACAAACCCCCCTTCACACCCCCGCAGAAATCTCAATCCCCTTGACCTACACTCACTTTCTCAGTCTCTTTTCCCTCTTGCAGACATTGCTTCTTCACACGATGCAGATGCTGCTGCCACTTTCTACAACACCACTATCTCTGCAGCTCTCGAATCAGCTGCCCCCCTCACACACACCAAACCCGCACAATCAACAGGCAACCCTGGCACACGAGGCAGACTAAAGAATTGAGACTGGCTTCCAGAATTGCTGAGCGCAGATGGAAGAGGTCTCATTCCACTGAGCACTTCGTTACATACAAACAGGCTCTCACCACTTTCAAGTCTGCACTCACTCCTGCAAAACAAACCTACTTCACATCCCTCATATCCTCTCTATCCCACAACCCTAAACAGCTATTCAACACTTTCAACTCTCTCCTCCGTCCCCCAGCACCACCTCCCTCTCCTTTCATCTCAGCTGAAGACTTTGCCTCTTTCTTTAAGCAGAAGATTGACAACATCAGAGCAAGCTTTGGCCCACAATCACCACAACTACTCCTCACTCAGCCTACTCAGCCTACTCATACTCAGCCTTCTTATTCCAAATCTGGCTTCTCCACCATGATAGAAGATCATCTTTCTACTCTACTCTCAAGATCATGTGGGGCCCCGTGGTGCGGTGTCGGTGCAGCTGCGCATTACCTTCAGGGACTCCACGCGGCTGGATCTTGTCACAGGTAGGAAATCCTCTATTTTGATTGTCGTGACGCCACTCTCAGAATTGCGGTCAGTAGAGACCGCCACTGCAGGTTAGGGGTGCCTGGGGCTGATAGTGGGTGCAGTCAGTTGTAATAGCCTCCTGAGAGTGAGGCATACCCCAGGGCCCCGTGTAGGTGCGTGGAACTACAAGTCGCAGAATGAATCACACGCACAAGCAGAATGTCTTTCAGGGGTTTTACTCACTGAGGGTGGCAGGGTGAGTAACCCGGGCGTAGCTGGGATGAACCAGGCTGGAACCAGGTGTCCTTCAGGCTGACTGATGAGGGTGGCTACCGACTCGCCTTCCTTAGCCCTTTGCGTTTTGGGGTAACCCCTGCTTGAAGCCCTGCTGGAGTCGCCCAGGGAAGTTGCTGGTGCCTCTCTCCCCTTCTTTTTGGCCCGTTTGCTTGTAGCCTGGACCAGGTCACTCCGGCTGCTTGCCTCCTGTGAGCTATGGGCCCTCACTTTGCTACGTGGCTGCGGACTCTGTGGTGTTGTCTTGGGGGTGTAAAGTGCCCCCTCATGCAGGTTTGGCAAAGGACAGGTGGATCTATCCCTGCACTGGGACCTGTTACCCGTTTGGGCCTGGTATCTCCCTGACAGTCTCCCTACTCTCCACTCCGTTGCTCTCTCTTTAGCCGTGGGTGGATTTCGGGCAGCACTACCAGGTGACCGATCTCCCCCGTCGGTAGTCACTGCGCGTACGTTGTCAGAATTGTGTAGAGCTACAGGGTCTGCTTCTGCCCTCCCTGAACTTCACCACTCAACCGTCTTCGGCTCACTGTTTTCTCCTCTCCTGTTCTTGCCTATGTCACCTAGCAACCAGGCTCTCTACCACACCCCTTGAGTGGAGATGGAGGCTTCGCCCCCTCCTGGGATCCCCAGGGGTCCTCCCAAAGGTACATGTGTGAGACCTGATCACTATGCGCCTGTGTAGTCACACCTCGGTCAGCCTTCTGGATTACCTGTTTTGTACTGTCCCCAGCATGGGTGCAGTACTCAGTGGTGCCTGACCAGGTCAGGGGCGCCACATTCCCCCTTAGTTATCACCAGCACGTCCTCGGGCTGCAAGACAACATTTTAAAATGCGTAAAACAGTAAAACATGGTAAAACATTTTAAAACCACCAGGTACCATACATCACCACCCTCCACCCACAAGTCCGTTAACCCACCCTAAACCCTCTCAGGCGGCAGGTCACCGGTTTCTTTTGGTAACCAGGTCTGGGCCATCAGCTTCCCCAGACCTTTCTTCCAATCTGCCTCTCCTGTTGGCCGCGCCTTCAGCCACTTCTGGCAGGATGTAGAGGCGGCTTTCATGGTCTGGTGGTTTCAGGGTATACCTGGCCTGGTGGAGCCGCGCCTTCAGCCTCTTCTGGCAGGATGCAGAGGCGGCCTCCACAGTTGGTGCTGACCAGGTACCCTCTTTGTGGTGGAGAGCCAGGCCCCATAAACAGGCGTGCTCCCTGGTCGTGGTTGTACCTCTGGGGTAACTATAAACACTGCGAGAGTTTGTGGCTATAGACAGTTCATAGCCTATGGTCCATACACGAAGTGCAAAAGGATTTTCTCACATCAGTTCATGTGGGCACATTTCTTAAACTTTTCTGTAACGTTGCAAACTTCAAACTTTAACTCGCTGTACTTTCGTATTTGACTTTACTCTTGTTTACCAGGGCTTTTGCCTATTGGGCTTTGGCACCTGTCTTCATCATCTGTTGTAGAGATAGCGGGATCTCTGTAGGGGTTCCTGGTACATGGTGTGACATCCAGTGCGTACCACCCTCTTTCTCCTTGATGTTTTGTGAACTCGACCAGATCTCCCGTTTGTAGGTTTCTTCCTGGGTGTCCTCTGGGCAAATGGGCTCTAACGTCTCGCCTGCTTACAAATATGCACTCCTTTACACCAGGTGCTACTATAAAGCCATATCCAGACCTTAGACTGAAGTCTTCTACAACTCCTCGACAAAGTGGGCCTCTGACCTGGGATTTGGCCCTTCTCAAGGACCGCTTTTCCTCTAAGTCTCTGGCCGTGACCTCGTCCTTCTCCTCGGGAGACTGCTGTGCAGGTGGATCCCTTGTCCTGCTGCGGCGCCGTGTCCTGCGGGCTGGGTCCTGCCTGGCTGCCACCTCACCGCTTGCAGGCTCCCAGGTGATGTATCTGGACAGATCTTCCTCAGCGGAGGATGTCGGACCCTCTTCATCCCAGCGGGAGTACGGCAGCATCTCTGGCTCTTGGACTGGTGCTGCATCCTTTGCTGATGGCTCTGGAGTCAGCTTCTTAGCTTTCTGGCCTCCCCTCCCCCTTAGTTCTTCTGGGCACTCCTCTTGTGGCAGCGCTAGGGATGGATTTTCATCAGCAGGCCAGGGCGGGGGACTCTTTGGCATGAATGTTGCAGGAGTCTTCCTGTGGGTATGCGGAGGGAGCAGATACCGGTCCACCATCTCCTTTGGGAAGTGGGCCTCTAGATCAGCCTTCAGCTTCCAGTATTCGGGGTCCTCCCCCAGCAGGGACTTCCCAGCAGGGACTTCCTTGGGCTGAGGAGCGGTGTCTGCTCTGGCCTTGCAGGCCGGGGTAGATAATTGTACAGTCTTGTCTTGGCGGGGCGAGCCCGGCGTGGCTGCGGCCTGGGTTGGAGTCGCTGCAGTGACCGGATCTTGGCGGGCCGGGCTGGGCGCTTCTGCGGCCTGATTCAGCGTTGCCGCGCCGGGCGCTTCCTCAGGAACCGCGGGCATGGCAGCAGGGGTCGGGGCACTCGCGCTGGCAGGGGCAATATAGGACTCACCCATCGGTGCCACCATCGGGACCTGAGCCGTCCTGTGGGGCACTCGTCGCGCGGCTCTCTCCTCATAGGCCTCAACTGCCTCAGCGATTTCCTGCAGCTCCGCACGTCCCTCTCGGATCTGCTGCACGATCCTCGCTTACAGTCGGTTACTGAACTGGGCAAGCTCCCAGGACCACCAGGCAGCGGAACCCGGCTCTGGGCTCCTATCTTCAGACGCCATCTTCACCGCGTCGTCGCTGCTCTGCAGATCTTTTCTCAGCAGCAGGCCTCCGACTCTTCCTTGCAGCCTCAGTGCCAGTTCCTTCACCGCCTTGAACTCTTCACCCAACAGCAGGCTTATCAGTTCCTGCTCTGCCTTTTCCAGCAGCAGGCTTCTGGCTCCCTTCCTTTCCCGACGTCTCTGAACGCCTCCGCTCTCATCACCTGCGAGGCCAGGACTCTGCAGGGGATCTCTGGGTAGCCACACCTCTTCGTGGGCGGTAACTTCTCCCAGCGCGGGCTGTTGTTGTTTTTCAGCGCGCTTTTCATGCTGGCAATATGGCGGCGCTTCCAATTTTTCAAGCGGACCGCCCAGGCACATGGTCACCTGTCTGAACAGGTCTAGTCCTTATCCTGTTCGTGACGCCAGAAGTGTGGGGCCCCGTGGTGCGGTGTCGGTGCAGCTGCGCATTACCTTCAGGGACTCCACGCGGCTGGATCTTGTCACAGGTAGGAAATCCTCTATTTTGATTGTCGTGACGCCACTCTCAGAATTGCGGTCAGTAGAGACCGCCACTGCAGGTTAGGGGTGCCTGGGGCTGATAGTGGGTGCAGTCAGTTGTAATAGCCTCCTGAGAGTGAGGCATACCCCAGGGCCCCGTGTAGGTGCGTGGAACTACAAGTCGCAGAATGAATCACACGCACAAGCAGAATGTCTTTCAGGGGTTTTACTCACTGAGGGTGGCAGGGTGAGTAACCCGGGCGTAGCTGGGATGAACCAGGCTGGAACCAGGTGTCCTTCAGGCTGACTGATGAGGGTGGCTACCGACTCGCCTTCCTTAGCCCTTTGCGTTTTGGGGTAACCCCTGCTTGAAGCCCTGCTGGAGTCGCCCAGGGAAGTTGCTGGTGCCTCTCTCCCCTTCTTTTTGGCCCGTTTGCTTGTAGCCTGGACCAGGTCACTCCGGCTGCTTGCCTCCTGTGAGCTATGGGCCCTCACTTTGCTACATGGCTGCGGACTCTGTGGTGTTGTCTTGGGGGTGTAAAGTGCCCCCTCATGCAGGTTTGGCAAAGGACAGGTGGATCTATCCCTGCACTGGGACCTGTTACCCGTTTGGGCCTGGTATCTCCCTGATAGTCTCCCTACTCTCCACTCCGTTGCTCTCTCTTTAGCCGTGGGTGGATTTCGGGCAGCACTACCAGGTGACCGATCTCCCCCGTCGGTAGTCACTGCGCGTACGTTGTCAGAATTGTGTAGAGCTACAGGGTCTGCTTCTGCCCTCCCTGAACTTCACCACTCAACCGTCTTCGGCTCACTGTTTTCTCCTCTCCTGTTCTTGCCTACGTCACTTAGCAACCAGGCTCTCTACCACACCCCTTGAGTGGAGATGGAGGCTTCGCCCCCTCCTGGGATCCCCAGGGGTCCTCCCAAAGGTACATGTGTGAGACCTGATCACTATGCGCCTGTGTAGTCACACCTCGGTCAGCCTTCTGGATTACCTGTTTTGTACTGTCCCCAGCATGGGTGCAGTACTCAGTGGTGCCTGACCAGGTCAGGGGCGCCACAATCACACCTCACAACCTGCCTGCTTGATCCACTGCCATCCCACCTTATACCGAATCTCACCGCAGTCTTCATCCCAGCCCTAACCCATCTCTTCAACCTATCACTAACAACTGGTGTATTCCCTTCATGCTTTAAACATGCCTCCATCACACCCATCCTTAAAAAGCCCTCCCCTGACCCTTCCTCTGTGTCAAACTATCGCCCCATATCACTTCTTCCTTATGTCTCAAAACTACTAGAACAGCATGTCCATCTTGAACTGTCCTCATACCTCTCATCCTGCTCCCTCTTTGACCGATTACAATCTGGCTTCCGACCCCATCATTCCACTGAAACTGCCCTAACCAAAGTCACTAACGACCTACTAACAGCAAAATCCAAGCAACACTACTCTGTCCTCCTCCTCCTGGACCTGTCCTCTGCCTTTGACACAGTGGACCACTCCCTTCTACTACAAATTCTCTCGTCTCTGGGCATCACAGACTTGGCGCTATCTTGGATCTCCTCATACTTAACCAACCGAACTTTCAGGGTCTCCCACTCTCACACCACTTCCTCATCTTGCCTCCTATCTGTCGGTGTCCCCCAAGGGTCAGTTGTTGGACCCCTGCTGTTCTCCATTTACACCTTCGGCCTGGGACAGCTCATAGAGTCCCGCGGCTTTCAGTATCATCTCTACGCTGATGATATGCAGATCTACCTCTCTGGACCTGACATAACCTCCCTACTAACCAGAATCCCACAATGTCTGTCTGCTATTTCATTATTTTTCTCTGCTTGATTCTTAAAATTGAACATGGACAAAACAGAATTCATTGTCTTTCCTCCTCCTCACTCAACCCCCCCCACCTGACATATCCATCAATGTCAATGGCTGCTCACCTTCCCCAGTGCCACGTGCTCACTGCCTGGGAGTAATCCTAGACTCTGATCTCTCTTTCAAGCCACACATCCAAGCCCTCTTCACCCTCAACTCAAAAATATTTCCCGGATCCGTACATTCCTTTCCCAAGAAGCTGCAAAAACCCTAGTACATGCCCTTATTATCTCCCCCCTGGATTATTGCATGCTCCTGCTCTGTGGCCTCCCCTCCTAACAGTCTCGCACCCCTACAATCTATTCTAAACTATGCTACCCGGCTAATCCACCTGTCCCCCCGCTACTCCCCGACCTCTCCTCTCTGCCAATCCCTTCACTGGCTTCCTATTACCCAACAACTCCAGTTCAAAACCCTAACCATGACCTACAAAGCCATCCACAACCTGTCTCCTCCCTACATCTCTGACCTAGTCTCCCGGTACTTACCTGCACATAACCTTCGATCCTCACAAGATCTTCTTCTCTACTCCCCTCTCATCTCCTCTTCCCACCATCGCATCCAAGATTTCTCCAGTGCCTCCCCCATACTCTGGAATGCTCTGCCTCAGCATATCAGACTCTTGCTTACCTTTGCAAGCTTCAAAAGGAACCTGAAGACCCACCTCTTCCGACAAGCCTACAACCTGCCGTAACTCTCAGTCTGATACAGTGCCGCATAATCAGCTCTACCCTAACCTACTGTATCCTCACCTATCCCTTGTAGACTGTGAGCCTTCGCGGGCAGGGGCCTCTATCCTCCTGTACTTGTCTGTATCTTGTATTGTTTATGATTATTGTACTTGTCCCTATTATGCATACCCCTTTCACATTTAAAGCGCCATGGAATTGATGGCGCTATAATAATAAATAATAATAATAATAATGTTGATAACATCCTTTCCACGTTGTGAAGATGTTGATTTTTCTTCTGTCTTGTTTCTTTATTGTCCAGGTATTGCATATTACTACAGAAAAGACCAGACTATGTACAAGTTGTGTCTTCGTCATCAGGGAAATATTCCTTGATCTGTTGTCATAGAAAGCACATAATCTGAGTGTTCATTTATTTGGGTAAATCAGAACAACTATTGAAGGTGTATGTGCACTTTAAACGGGAATTTACATCATGTACATTTTTGGCATATATCCACCGTCAAAAATATAAAGTAGATGCAAATTTCAATAATGGGACCTGCACTTACAATGGGGAAACAAGTATTTAGTCAGCCACCAATTGTGCAAGTTCTCCCACTTAAAAAAGATGAGAGAGGCCTGTAATTGACATCATAGGTAGACCACAACTATGAGAGACAAAATGAGAAAACAAATCCAGAAAATCACTTTGTCTAAATTGGTAAGATTTTTTTTTACAAATTATGATGGAAAATAAATATTTAGTCACGTAAAAACATGCAAGATTTCTGGCTCTCACAGACCTGTAACCTCTTCTTTAAGAGGCTCCTCTGTCCTCCACTCATTACCTGTAGTAATGGCACCTGTTTGAATTTGTTATCAGTATAAAAGACACTTGTCCACAACCTCAAACAGTCACAATCCAAACGCCACTATGGTGAAGACCAAAGAGCTGTCGAAGGACACCAGAGACAAAATTGTAGCCCTGCACCAGGCTGGGAAGACTGAATCTGCAATAGGCAAGCAGCTTGGTGTGATGAAATCAACTGTGGGAGCAATAATAAGAAAATGAAAGACATACAAGACCACTGATAATCTCCCTCAATCTGGTGCTCATGCAATATCTCACCCTGTGGGGTCAAAATGATCACTAGAGCGGTGAGCAAAAATCCCAGAACCACACGGGGTACCTAGTGAATGAACTGAATAGAGCTGGGACCACCGTAACAAAGGCTACCATCAGTAAAACACCACGCTACTAGAGACTCAGATCCTGCAGTTCCAGACGTGTTCCCCTGCTTAAGCCAATACATACCCAGGCCTGTCTGAAGTTTGCTAGAGAGCATTTGGATTATCCAGAAGAGTATTGGGAGAATGTCATATGGTCTGATGAAACCAAAATAGAACTGTTTGGTAGAAACACAACTCGTATTTGGAGGAAACAGAATGCTGAGTTGCATCCAAAGAACACCATACCTACTGTGAAGCATGAGGGTAGCAATATCATGCTTTGGGGCAGTTTCTCTGCAAAGGCACCAACACGACTGATCCTTGTACTTGAAAGAATGAATGGGGCCATGTATCGTGAGATTTTGAGTGCAAACCTCCTTCCATCAGCAAGGGCATTGAAGATGAATAAGCATGATAATGATCCCAAGCACACCAACAGGGAAACAAAGGAGTGGCTTTGTAACAAGCATATGAAGGTCCATGAGTGGCCTAGCCAGTCTCAAGATCTCAACCCCATTGAAAACCTTTGGAGGGAGTTAAAAGTCCGTGTTGCCCAGTGACAGGCCCAACATATCACTGCTCTAGAGGAGATCTGCATGGAGGAATGGGCCAACATACCACCAACAGTGTGTGCCAACCTTGTGAAGACTTACAGAAAACGGTTGACCTCTGTCATTGCCAACAAAGGATATATAACAAAATATTGAGATGAACTTTTGTTATTGACTAAATACTTATTTTCCACCATAATTTGCAAATAAAATCTTGCCGAATCAGACAAGGTGATTTTCTGGATTTGTTTTCTCATTTTGTCTCTCAGAGTTGTGGTCTACCTATGATGTCAATTACAGGCCTCTCTCATGTCTTTAAGTGGGAGAACGTGCACAATTGGTGGTTGACTAAATACTTTCTTCCCCCTAGTGTATATCAATAACGGGACTTTGAAGTGAGCTGCTGCCATTGGAGAAGTGACTGTAATTTTCTGTTATTTGTATGGGATTTCTGACCCCCTCTCCACTGACGGAGGCTCACGTTAGGGCCCCGGTCTAGATATTCATACCAGTTCCATTGGAACCCGCATCTACTGTATTTTGTAGCATATTCTTTAGATATGCCATAAATGCATGGGATGGGAATAACCATTCATACTTTCTTATTTCTTTTTTTTTACTTTCTAAGACTGTTTGATACTATTCTACTGTCTCTCCCCTAATGTGTTTTGACAATGTTTTTGTCATGAGATACATCAGTATATTCAGGGACTCTGTAATCTGTTCCTAAAATATTTTTCTCTTCCCTCCTGCACAGCTGGGTTTATTCATTGGCGTGTGGTGATAAAAGCAGCACAATTCAGTGGTGTATGAATAATTGATTAATGACATTAGCAGTAAACAATTAGATTTACTGTGATCCAAGTGAGCTGTTTATCATGGAATATTGGTGATTGTAAAACACAACAGTGTTGTGTGTGTATAAGCCCATCTTTTCATCAGTGGTGAATTAATGGAAAGCTTTCTTAAATAATATGATACAACATTGTTCAAGCAAATACCCTACTGAAGGGATCAACAATCTTCGTCACTTCAGCTGTTGTGAAACTACAATTCCCAACATTCACAGACAGCTGAATTCTGGGAGCAGATTGGGACGAGGGGTTGGCAAATTAGGCACCCGACTAAGGTGCTACCTCCTGCCTCCCCAAGGGTGTTGCACTTTGGGAAAAAATATAAACTGTCATTACTGCCCATCCTTGGGCATTTAGCACACTGACGAGTGGGGCGCAGGCACACTAGTGAGCAGTGTCAATGAGTGCTCAGACACCAATCACTGCTTGTGCCCCAGCCATCACTCTCTCCCTGCACTCAATTGTATTTGCCTCTAACAGACACAAATGCAATTGCTGTGAGTGCTGCCAACACAGTAGCAGAGGGAATTACGGTACCTCAGAACGTAGGCCACATCCAGGCTGCTCACTGTTCGAGACTGTGTGCGCAGGGGACAGGGCCGCCACTAAGAATTTCTGGGTCCCATACTTGCAAACTTTTTGGGCCCCCTTGAGACTCCACCCAGGCTCCATCCCAGCCCCACCTCCACTCCTCAAACCTTCCACACTCTCACTGCCATTCTTGGAAAACTATATATATATATATATATATATATATATATATATATATATATATAGACACACACACACACACACACACACACACACTGCCAAAAGTGTTAGCACCCTTGAAGATGATGCAGAAAATGAAGTATTTCACTCAGAAAATTAATAATATGCCCCCTACACTGCCCCCCTCTATAATACACTCTCTACACCGCACTTCTCCATAATATCTCTCCCACACTGTCCCATGTATAACATACCTACACACACACTGCCCCTCTGTATAATATCTCTCCCACACACACTGCCCCTCAGTATATCCCCCCACACACACTGCTCCTCTGTATAATATCCCCCCACACGCACTGCTCCTCTGTATAATATCCCCCACACACACTGCTCTTCTGTGTAATATCCCTCACATACTGCTCCTTTGTATAATATCCCCCGCACACACTACTCCTCTGTATATCCCCCCACACACACTACTTCTCTGTATAATATTCCCACATGCACACTGCTTGATGGTATAATATCCCCTCACACACACTGCTCCTCTGTATAATATCCCCCACACACTGCCACTCTGTATACTATCCCCACACACACTGCCCCTCTGTATAGTATCACTGAAGTACGCTGCCCTTTTGTATAATACCCTTCCCCATAAGCTGCCCCTCTTTTTATATATATACATCCTCACACACACACTGCCTCTCTGTATAGTACCCCCCCACACATTACCCCTCTGTATAATATCCTTCTGGTATATATGTCGCCTTCCTGGTATATATGTGCTCATCCTGGTATATATGTCTCCATCCTTGTTCCTTCATGGTAATTCATTCCTCCTCCAAGTATATACGTCCCCATCCTGGGACCCTCCAGGTAATAATGTCCCCATCCTGGTTTATTTGTCCCCATTCAGGTATATATATATATATATATATATATATATATATATATATATCCCATCCTGGGCCCCTCTTGGTATGTATATTCCCCTTCTGGGCACAT
The DNA here is from genome assembly GCF_048569485.1 of Anomaloglossus baeobatrachus. NCBI lineage: Eukaryota > Metazoa > Chordata > Amphibia > Anura > Aromobatidae > Anomaloglossus > Anomaloglossus baeobatrachus. The sequence continues at coordinate 717,455,482 of NC_134354.1, forward strand.
TCTGGTATATATATCTGCATCCTGTTTTTTTGTCCCCTTCCTGATATATATGTCCCCCTTCTTGTATATATGCTCCCTTCAAGGGCACCTCCGGTGTATATATATCCCTCTGCTGGGCACATTCTGGTATATATGTCTGCATCCTAGTTTTTGTCCCCTTCCTGCTATATATGTCCTCCTTCATCTATATATGTCCCTACCTGGGCCTCACCTTGTATATTTGTCTGCTGCAAAAAAGAAAAAAACAAACATTTTATTCACCCTCCCCAGCTCCCACATCGCACGACATCCTCTCTGAGCAGTGATGGATTTCAGCTGTCACAGTGGCGTATCCTGGAGGGCAGGCGGGGAACTTGCCATGGGCACAGCTAGCAGGGTGGGCGCCATCGGGCTGCCTAATCTGGTGGTGCCAGGTGTCTATGTAGTGCCCCTGAGACTGGTTGCTACAGGGTATATCATTATATCCTCCCCGGGCAGGAAGATGTTTATCTGGTAAGTTTTACACACACCTCACACCACCATACAGCAGGGAGAAGCAGTCACTAGGAAAGGGTTAACAATGTTTCTACACACACACAGTTCCTGGCAGATGCCAGGTGGCCTCCACTAATTAGAGCAAGAGTGGTTGCTATAACAACTTGCAAAGGTTGGGGCATGGGCAGTTAGTAGTAGAAAAACCACACCTTTGTGACTTACATTCATGCGGTTACGTGCCCAGTCTCGCACAATACAAGTGAATTGAGTGAGGCCACACACGTCTAGTCAGAATATGGCTGGAAGTATGCAAATCACATTCTTGCGCTCACATGACTGTCCACTCGACGCCAGCATGGGAGAATCCGACAAGTGTACAGTCCGTGTTCTGGGAAAATTCATACATCTGCAGTCATCTAGAGTGACTGTAGACTTTCATCACAAACCTGAACAAGCACTTTAATGATAAATCTCACCACATGACCACTCCACTCATATGTGATTTTCCAATTTATAGTCATGTGACATCTAGCTCGTCAGCACGCGACTGTAAGTGTGCAAATCACACATGAATAATGGGTTGGTTACATGATGACTAATCAAACCGCATGTGTGAGGGGGGGCGCCAAATAGAATTCTTGCCCTCGGTGCCGGAAACCCTAGATTCACCTCTGGCCATACTATTTGTAGTTTTCAGATTCTTGGTTGCCGAGAACAGCAACTGCTAAGGAGGGAGGGGGGTATAAATCAGTGAGAAGATGACTCCAGAAAGATATTGCTACAGGGGCATGTAAAAGTTTGGGCACCCCTGGTTAAAATTACTGTTATTGTGAACAGTTAAACAAGTTGAAGATTAAATGATCTCTACATCACAAATAGTTAAAGATGACGCATTTTCATTGTATTTTAGTGGAAAAAAAGTTAAAACATTTTCATCTTTTACATTTTAAAAATTACAAGAAGGAAAATGGGTCGATGCACCCTTGTAGATTTGTGTGCTCAGATAACTTTGACCAAGGTTTCAGATCTTAATTAGCCTGTTAGGGTTAAGGCTTGTTCACTATGCTCATTAGAAAAGGCCAGGTGATGCAAACTTCACAGCTTTATAAAAACCCAGCCTCCTCTAACCTTGTGCCAAACGATAACAGCCATGATTTCTTCTAAGCAGCTGCCTACCACTCTGAAAATGAAAATGGTTGAGGGCCTTAAAGCAGGAGAAGGCTATAAAAAAAGGCGTTTTCAAGTTGCCCTTTCCTCAGTTCAACATGCAATTTAGTAGTGATAAAAAAAGTCTGTGCACTTCTGTGTTACTGTAAGTGGGGCTTTGCACACTACGACATCGCAGGTGCGATGTCGGTGGGGTCAAATCGAAAGTGACGCACATCCGGCGTCGCAGTCGATATCGTAGTGTGCAAATCCTTTTTGATACGATTAACGAGCGCAAAAGCTTTGTTATCGTATCATCGGTGTAGGGTCCGACATTTCCATAATGCCGGTGCAGCGACAGGTACGATGTAGTTCCTCGTTCCTGCGGCAACACACATTGCTGTGTGTGAAGCCGCAGGAGCGAGAAACATCTCCTACTTGCGTCCCGGCTGCAATGCGGAAGGAAGGAGGTGGGCGGGATGTTTACAACCTGCTCATCTCCGCCCCTCCGCTGCTATTGGCCGCCTGCCATGTGACGTCGCTGTGACGCCATACGACCCGCCCCCTTAGGAAGGAGGCGGGTCGCCGGCCAGAGCGACATCGCAGGGCAGGTGAGTGCATGTGAAGCTGGCGTAGCGATAATGTTCGCTACGCCTGCAATCACAAGATATCGCTGCTGCGACGGGGGCGGGGACTATCGTGCTCAACATAGCAGCATTGGCTTGCGATGTCGCAGCATGCAAAGTACCCCTAAGGGTTCGGACGCCCTGATAAAAATACATTTTAAAACAAGGAAACCAAAATGGGGTTCAAAGCAGGACAATTATACTTACCGAGTTTCCGTGTGGCTGTCGCACTGTTTCCAGATCCGCTCATTAAATCTTATGAATATTCATTGATTCCCAGTCTACCCTCTGTGACAGCATCTGTGATTAGTTACAGTCAGACTGTGTCCCCACCCTCTGTGCCAGTATCTGTGAGTGGTTGCCCTCATACTAGCTGTTTGGGTCCCCAAAGTGAAATGTAAAAATAAATGAATAATTGGAAAAAAATGCTGTGTGGTCCCTCGTATTTTGATAACTAGCACAAATAAAGCAGACAGCTGGAGGCTGCAGTCCCCAGCTGTGTACTTTATCTTGGCTGTGTATCAAAATATGAGGAACCCCACAGTTTTGACACCCAGCTAAGATAACGCATACAGCCTGGGGCTGCTATTCTCAGGCTGGGGAGAATGATGGTTATTGTGCAATTCCCAGCTTAAAAATAGCAGCCTGCAGCTGCCCCAGAATAGGCGCAGCACATTAGAGGTGCCAATCCTGGTGCTTACCTGGCTCATCCCACCTGCCCTGGAGCAGTGAAAATCGGGGTAATATAAGGGCTTAAAGGCAGCTGTGATTTGACAAAACGTCGCAGCTGCTACCAAGCCCTGGATTAGTAATGGGTAGGGGTTTAGTAGACCCCCATTACTAATTGTCTAAGTAAAAAGAAATAAATACAAAAACAGAGAGAAATCTCATTTCTTGGTGCATTTTTCCAGCAGGAGATGCAAATTTATGCAACAAATTTCTGCACCAAATCTGCATCTCCTGGCAGAAAAACAAATCAACACTGCATCGCCTTTTGGTGCATTTATTCTGCCAGGAGATGCAGATTTTCTGCTACCAATACTCTACGTGTGCACATAGCCTAAGCCAGTAATCTGGTATTGAGTTCACCTGAGGTGAGTTCACGGAGTTCGTTGAGATTGCATGAGGTCACACCTACGTTATCGTGGGAACCTCCAACTGTAACCTCAGGTGAACTTACTGATGTCATCGCTCACTGCTGCGGCTCCGTCAGTGTGTTAAGCAACTCGCATTGCATGGTCATGTTTTCTAATGTGACTGCACACTGCGACCTCAGATGTACCAGAGCCAGGATCGTTGTGGAACATTGTGTCTGTGGATTATGTTGGACCTGGAGAAGGAGGATTTTTTTAAAAAAATAAAGGATTTTTCCCTGTGTTTTATATTTATTTCTTTTTACTTACATGATTAGCAATGGGGTCTACCCATGACTAACCTTGATGACAGCTGTAATTTGTTTTGTTTTTTTTTTTACAAATTACAGCTGTCATTCACTCCTTATATTTCCCGATTGCCACCACTCCAGGGCAATTGGAATGACCCAAGTACAGCGCCATGTTTGGCATAAGACATCAGATCACAGATATCAAGGTATTATTTTTTTCAATTTTTTATGACCAAATGCCTAGGAGGGTTGATCCTACTGAAAATTCTCTGTAATGTTTAGTAGAAGAATGAAGCTACTAACCAGAACTTTCATTCAAGAAGGAGCATTCCCCCTCAAGCAACCATGAAGTAAGGAGACTGCAGAGCTATGAGCTGCTCAAGAGACAACTTGAGAATACCCATTTAATGAAAAAAATGCAAGTTTGGTCACGCTGTAATTGTACTGACCTGGAGAATTATGCTTCCAGGTAAGTTTTACCATATGATAAATGTCGTAAAAACAAAATCCATGTAACAGTAACAAATTTGCATATTTTTCACCATTTCACCCCATTTAGAACTGTATTTGCCATTATTCAGTACATTGTACGATAAAATGAATCATTTCATTCAACACTACAACACATCCCTCAATATACAACCCCTCAGGCAGCTATGAAGCGATTATTGATCATTTAATGCTGCAGGTCACCTAATGTAAAAACACCCTTAACCATAATCTGAAAAAAAAAGGCGTCTAGATATTAGTTCTTTATGGTCTTAGGTGAAAACGTGTCTAGTGGTAATAAAAACATAAGGCACAGTAAATCGCCCCATGCAATAAAAGTCATCCTGAACCTACAACAGATTTTTCAGTTTTGTATGCTAGCCTATAAAATCTGCACATCGGTGATATATCTCTACATTGCCGACAAACAGTTAATATATCCAGACATTTATTTACAGTTCTCCATTCTTCCTATTTATTCTTCTATGAAGTATTTAGTGACTATGGCTGTGCTTCTGTAATTAAATTAATTTGTAGGAAGATGCAAAACCATTAAGGGGATATAAATAATAGATTGCGAAGCAGTGAAATTTGCTTTATCTGAAATGAACAGTAGTTATGTGCTTGTCGTAGCTGAGACCACAGACAGAGTGGTGAATATATCAATGTTTTCAGAGATTTTTTTTTAATACATTTGCCGTCTGGATCATGCTGTGTTCCACTATCTAATGCTTTGAATATAATATGTACTGCAAATATTATACCAATATGAAATACTATGACATAATCTTTCAATTATATATGTATAGTTATCAGCATAAATTAGTATGCACCCCTTAAAAAAGTAAGATTCTAAACAATATCTCTGAATTCAAGAAGAATTTCCAAAATTTGGACAAGACTGAGTTTCATAGAATATTTTTTAAACACATAACATGAAAGTAAGGTTAATAATATAGCTTTCATTACAAAATTTTTAATTTTACTTAAATTAGTTGTCTCAAACAGGAATACACCCTGTCACGGGGTCCTTCTCCAATATCACATAATCAACAGAGCGAGAGATGGGTGATTCCATCCAATCCAGAAGGTCCATAAAATAAACCGCCACGCAGAGGGTAAAATAGTCCAGTAATACGGATACAGTCCAGTAAGCGAAAAATGTCCAGGTCTTTCTGGGGAGCCACAGCTTCTCCCCCAGAGGATGAATCTTTCTGCTCGTCTCTTGTCCTTCTCCAGACTGAATGATCCCCTAGGTAAGCAGAGAGTTGTTTGGATTCCAGGCTCCCTACCCCATAACTAGGGACAGAAGCACCTCAGGGGGTTATTAACCTACAGATAGGACAAATAATACATAGAATAGAGAGCACCATGCTAAAATACGAACCTACACAACATGATATGACTCGCCCACCCCAGGGCTATGGGACACCCGGTACCGGGCCGGACTAGTCCGGAGGTAGTCAGTGGTGGCGGGGCCCGACTCCGTGGCCCTGGTGGGTGTCAGTTAAATATGGCTGGTGACTTGGGGTTTGTGTTCGTGACGCCACCTGTGGTATGCGGCTATTAAGCCGCCACTGCTGTGTAAGGCCTCCGGGGTGATGATATGGCAGCAATGGTGGTACTGCTCCCCACAGGTGGAGCGGTGCCCCGGGGACACTGTTGGTGCTCATGAGAGTCTATGGTGTTGTGTGGATAACACGGTGCAGGGCCGACAGGCAATGAAAGAAACAGGCACAAACAACAGTCTCTTTACCTTCTCCTCTTTTACTTTAAGAACAGTCCAGTCCTGGGAGACCGTCACAGGTGGTGAAGGGGATCCGGTCGGCCTGGAAGTACTTGGGGTGATCTTTTTGGCCAGCTGAGTATGAGGCCTACTCCTGTTCTTTTCTTTACTATTATAGGACCCTGCTCTCTGGATCTAGCAATGGCCCTCTTGCTGCTGGGACCGGTGGTACGTCCCTTTCCCTCTGTGGTAGGCTGCTCAGGCCCTCTCTGGTGCTTCTCTGCTGGAGTCCACATCGGGCCCTGATGATGCAGCTGTACCTTCGGGCTGTTTATGGGCCAGGTGCTTGCAACTCTCCTGCCCTTCGGATTCGGCTACCAGGGAGTATTTTAGGCCCTGGTGGCCACAGACTCCGATGTCCGAGTCTCTTCTCTGCCTCTCTGCTACTCCTGCTTCCCTGGGCCAAGCTGCTCCAGCTCTAGGCCCCAGATCCACAGGACAGCACACTCTGCGTCTGCTTGTTATCACTTCTCTCTACAGACTGAACACTACTTCCTCCCTCAGGTCAGACTTAAGGAATGCTCCCTGGAATTCCAGGTTCAGAGCTCCCCCTGCTGGCCGGAGGGAGAACTGCGTTGGATGTTAAACTTACTGGCCAATGGACCTCCCAATTACCTCCAGGCTCAGCATTAACCCCTTTGGGAGGGCACTGCTGTTGTGGCGACCAGGTCCTGGGGCGCCACAGATACACAACCCACCATATCACCCATCACACTCCCCCATCAAACCAATTATATTTAGTATTTTTTCTGACCATGAAGATGTTTCAGGACATCACTAAGTCTTCTAGGCATGGAAGGAACAAGTTGGCGACATGTTGTAACAGCTAAATTTTTTTAGGGAAGAGTGAACCCAAATTATGAAGTTCAGTGCTCGTACCAGACACTGCGTATCTGGGGCTCAGACTCGAAAACAGACTTTTAGAAAAAGTCTGTCTGAGTTTGGTGTTCTGGTACTGTTCGTATGTCAATGAAGTTTGTGGAAAGGCTGCAACACTACCAATCAACAATCTTTTCGGCATGCGAAAGATTAGATTGTCGGTTATAAATGATTTTGTGACAAAATGTATAATTGGTGGAGGAAGGTTGAACTAGATGGACCTAGGTATTTTTTCAACCTATGTAACTATGTAACTATGACTGTAGGCTTCGGGGAACAATAAAGATTAAAAAAAAAGGAAATGATGAGGACTTCTGTCTATTTTTGATAACCAGAGCAGGTAAAACAGACAGATATGGGCTGCAACCCTCAGCTGTCAGCTTTACCTTTTTTAAAATAATTAAAAGAAAAACAAGAAAAATAAACCAACAAAACAAAACACGGCATCTGCTCCTCCCTATTTTTGATAACCAGCCAAGGTAAAGCAGACAGCTGAGGGCTGGTATTATCAGGGTGGTAAGGCATGGGCTCTGGTAAATTGTAGGCAGCTTTTTTTGTGCATGGGTTTTAGGATAGGCTTTCTTTGTGCACGACACACATGAATGCCATTCCTCTGCCGAGTATATGCCGAATTGTGTCATGGGAAATACTCCCTTTGATTTGGCTTTCTATTTCTTTCTATTTCTTTAGCTAACTGTAGTGAATGTGTGTAATGACCCAGAAGGAGCCATTACAAAATTTCCTGCATGCATAGGAGTCTGTAGAATAAAGTATGGTTTAATGTATTGCCTGGTGTCATTCTATCAAATTTACTGTGAGTTGTTGCTCTGTAATACCACTGGAGAACAGCAGGTGGTGGTATGTGTTGGCAAGGGACTATATTGGAGGATGTCTGATCAATATCCTCTCTAACCTGGTCACTCTAGTAACCAGGGAGAGTTGACAGTTAGCAATGTGGGCGTGCTAACGTGCTAAGAGGGCCAAATGAGTACATGAACTAACGCCCTTGTGAATAGTTCCTGCGCTCATTAGCATATCATAAAGGATGTTTAGAAATACTTTTTCTAAAGATCTCTTTGTCTATGCTAGTGTATATAGGGATGGTTAGGCAGGGACTAGCAATATGCACCCAGAACTGCTCGTGGTTCTGGGTGCATATTGTACCTGACAGGTTCCCTTTAAGGAAGCAATGCATAAAGAATTGATTCACTTCCTTTACAGTTGTTATTTTTAGTGGTTATTGACTTACCATAACGGTAAGATATTCATGTAATTTTTTTCTAGCTATTTCCTAACACCATCTTTATTTTTGCTGCGGAGCAGCGAGAAAGCTAGGAAAAATTGCTTAAAGATGTCATCTTTAAAAACAAACAGCGGGGGCGTGGCCATCAGGGCAGCATGAGCGGTCGCACTTGAGAGCAGCTCCGCTATCCAACGCTGATTTACTACATTAATCCTGCCGAAATCGGTGCCTAAATACACCTTCGGACTACCTGTGATCATCCTGATCGGTAACATGAGTAGAGGTCGTAGCGCTGCAGCGGCCGAGAAGTTGAAGAAATTTGCTCGGGACTCCCAGCAAGATGGCGCCGGCAAACAGGCAGAGCGGGAAGCCAGCGAGGCGGAGGAAGGGGAGGACATGGAGGCCGGATCTGAGGGATCGCAGGAGATGACCTTGGAGCAAGTCACTAAGCAATTACTTGCAGCGATCCAAGATTCGAAAGTGTCGCTGACGGGCAAAATCGAGGAGGTTAAGATCGATGTGGGTCTCCTCAGGCTGGATTTGCAAAACCTAAGAGAGCGGGTAAAGGAGACGGAGCAGAGGATCTCCACGCTGGAGGACGACGCAAGAGCGACGCCGGGCAGACTATCCTCCTTGGAAAGTGCGGCAAACAACTGGGCACAGAGGGCTGATGACCTAGAAAATCATCTGCGTCGCAATAACTTAAAAATCCTAGGGATGCCAGAGAGAACAGAAGGGAGCGACCCATGTAAGTTTATGGAAACATGGCTCTCCGAAACCTTCCCTGATGCGACGTTGTCTGCGGCTTTTGCCATAGAAAGAGCCCATTGGGTGCTGGCCAGGCTCCCTCCTCCGGGAGCGCAGCCCAGACCCCTCTTGGCCCGACTATTGAGCAGCAGGGACAGAGATGCGATCCTAAGTGCGGCGAGACGCAAGGGCCCGATCCCACATAATAACGCCTCCATATTGATCTTCCCTGACTTCTCTGCGTCTCTCCAGAAAACAAGGGCATCCTGCATTCAAGTGAAAAGACGCCTTAGAGAACACCAGATTGCCTACTCCATGATCTTCCCAGCTCGTCTTAGAGTGGTTCATCAAGAGCGCTCCCTTTACTTCAACTCTCCTGCGGAAGCGGATGATTGGATCAACTCGCTGAAAAGGAAACGCTGATGCGCTGCTGATTTGGGCAACACCCTGGTGATCGTTGTTGTGTCTACATCGCGGTTCTGACCCACCTCCCCTTTTCTCTTCCGGAGTGAAGGCAGAGGTGCGATTCCAGTTTCTGGGGCGTTGTTTTGAAATCGCTGTTGCAATCGATTTTTGATCTTCGACTTCCGGAATCCTGCGCCCCTCGTTATAGAAGGCACGAAATAATTCTTCCTCCTTTTTCCTCCTTTTCTCCTGATTTGTGAGTGCAGAGGAGTTCGGGATCGCTGTTGCGCCTGCTCCCCGATCTCCTGGTTTCAGATTGCTGATAAGCTGGTGATTATGTGAAGATGCGCTGTTGCGATTGCGACCCTCCGGACGCTGGTGGACCACCAGATGCGACCAATGTGGGTCCTCCACTGAGCCGGCTGTCTGGCCTCCCTCCCGCGTCTGGATGACAGGAGGTGGGCCGGGACTGTGTTCTCGGATGTGGCATGGCCTGCAATCATTGCTGAGTTCAGTTTGAGTCCCAGAGTCCCGGATTACCGCCACTTCGGTCGCAGTTGCGTCGCTTGTGGGGCCCGGACTGAGGTGAGGTCCAACGGGACTTGGGCCGGACCGTTGCTGCGTCACCAAAAGCACCTTCAAGCAGACTCATGCTATCCTGTATTTCTCGGTCCGGTATGGGATTCCATTTTGGGATCGCACTATTCTGCAACACATCTAAGTTCACAATGTTAGTTTCTATTGTAGAGCTTTATGAAGTCTCTTAGGCTACCACGTATTATAGTATCTCATAACCTAAGGCTACTTGCAACTATCCCTGTGGTTTCACACTCTCATTCTACCCCCCCTCTCCTGCTCAACCACCTTATCCCTGCCCCCCTTACTCCCCCCCCTTTTTTTTTTTCTTTTCTTCCTCTTTCTCTCTCTTTCCCTCTCTCCCTCTCTCTCTCTCTCCCCTCTACCTCCTATCTCCATATCCCCCTATTCTCTCCCTTATTTATGCATGTTATAGGTTATGTAGCTAGGTAATTGCCAAATTTAAGCTGTTGGACTGCAGAAGCCGCTCAAGTCCTTGTTTGAGGACACCCCCGTACTAAGTACATTATCTAGCCATGTTGGTTCACCCTAGTCGTTGCAAGGGAAAATCTCTCCTGGTCACACTATTGGACCAGTTCTTGTTGGCGGCGTAAGTGCAGCCGATTGTTTGCATTCAAGGGTACGTTCACCCAAGTTCTACTGTAGGTTACGTTCTTGACATACTTCATTTAGTCTAGCAAGTGATATCTTTCAATGGTTTTAAAATTAATGACATGGAATGTTAGGGGACTGGGCACAGCCAGAAAAAGGGCGGCAGTATTTGCACATATCAAAAGATCCAAAGCTCAGATCGTATGTTTACAAGAGACCCACTTATTGTTAGAGACCACTAGAGTGCTCTAAAAGCCTTGGGTTCAATGGTCGACCCACTCTGTTCATTCCTCATATTCTAGGGGAGTATCAGTGCTAATCCACAAAACATTGTGTTGGGACCCGGGTAGAATTATAAAGGATACTGATGGGAGATATGTATTTATCCAAGCTCACATTGACGGGGTAATGATAGTGATCCTAGCCATATACATCCCCCTGCGATGGGAATTTCAATACTGTATGAGGCGGCTAAGTTTGCCTCGCAATTCCTACAAGCTTTGGTGCTCTGCATGCGGGACTTTAACTTGATCAATAACCCAGGACTGGATAGATTCAGCACCCGACAGATCTCGATCTCTCATACGATACAAACCAGACTGAGCGCATTCCTACAGGAGGTGGGATGGCGTGACATGTGGCGGTTCTATAATCCAGTATTGAGAGAGTACACATGTTATACCCCGGGGAAAAATTCTTTATCTAGGATTGATTACATCTGTGGGAATGAGAGAGTCTGTGCTCATATACAAATGGTATGCCACTTGCCCAGACAGGTATCAGACCACTCCCCGGTATTAGTCGGCATTAAATGGGAGGGATGTAAATCACACAGATTGCTACGGAAAATCAACCCTTGGTGGCTTTCACTTTTCGGAACCAATGATAGGATTCCTGACCAAATAATGGCATATACTGAGATGAATTCCATAGAGGAAAATCACTCGGCCTATTGGGACGCACTTAAAGCGTATTTGAGGGGATGCTGTCCTCCATCTCATATATTAAGAAACAGGCGGCCAGAGAGGAGTAGGAATTGGCCACTCAAAATAGAACACTAGAACATAGATTTACTTCGGACCCGTCTGAGGAAAACAGAACTCAATGGTTACAAGCTTGGAGGAAATATCTTTTATACTTACAGGACAAGGCCAAGAGACATGTCTTCTTCACGAACCAGAGGTATTTCGAGCAAGGGAACCAATCTAGTAGCCTACTATTGTTCTTGGTGCATCAGTCCAATAGCTCACCTATGGTCCTTAAGATTAGAGCCCCTAGTGGCGAACCAGTCACTTCCGTCAACGACATTCTGGAAGTGTTCTTGAAATTTTATAGGAACCTATATGAGTCCAGACTGACCATGTCGAGAGAGGAGATTGCTGATTACCTGCGAGATCTGGAGTTTCCCAGATTGACTTCGGCCCAAAGATCGGCCTTGGATGAGCCCATTAGTATGGAGGAGATGGTGGAAGCAATTGGGGCACTTAATAACGGTAGGGCGTCTGGTCCTGACGGACTCCCGATTGAAATATTTAGCAAATATCAGGGGGGGCTTGCTCCAGCCCTCCTGGAAACGGTTGAGGCTTCGTTCCGAACGGGACGGTTGCCTGACTCTTTCTATGAGGCAACCATCGTTCTGCTACTAAAACCAGACAAGGACCCATTGGATTGCGGCTTGTACAGACCGATCTCTTTGTTGAACTCTGACTATAAAATTCTTACCAAAATATTAGCAACTAGACTTAACAAAGTTATCTCCTCCATAATACATGAAGACCAGTCGGGATTCATTCCGGGTAGGAGTACCTCGGATAACCTGAGGAGGGCGCAGGTGATCTTACAAATCGGTACCAAGTTAGAGGAAGATTGGGCTTTGGTCTCACTGGATGCGGCCAAGGCCTTTGATTCTATAGAATGGCCATACCTGCTGGAGGTGCTGCGGGCATTTGGTTACGGCAACGCATTCATCAGATGGATTGAGATTATATATAAAGCACCGTTTGCTAACATCCTGTCACGTCCCCATCGGAATGGGTATGCACACCAGTGACTATGGAAGGGGAATACATGGAATAGCAGAAACTGCTGTGTGAATACTGACATGAAAAATTCAATAGCTATTTGTAAGAATGAAATGTGAAAAATGGAACCTGCATTACTGCCATGAATATATGAATAAAGAGAAATTTAGCTACTGAATTGATCAATGCAGAAGAGCCCCAACACTACGCCAAAGTATTTCTCTACGTTGGGGTCCCTAGCTTGTGTGTGTCCTCTCATGCAGTTAAAAAACTTACCGTGTATGGGACGCTGAGACCCAGGCTATATATGCGTATAATGTGGATTGGCAATAGGTGTGTATGGGGAGGGTTCACAAACGAAAAACTACTAACATTAAGGAATAACGTTTGGAACTCCATTCTATGTCTGAACTGGGTGCAAAAAAACTAAAAAACATCACTATGGGGAGATAAGGTATGCACACCAGTGACTATGGAAGGGGAATACATGGAATAGCAGAAACTGCTGTGTGAATACTGACATGAAAAATTCAATAGCTATTTGTAAGAATGAAATGTGAAAAATGGAACCTGCATTACTGCCATGAATATATGAATAAAGAGAAATTTAGCTACTGAATTGATCAATGCAGAAGAGCCCCAACACTACGCCAAAGTATTTCTCTACGTTGGGGTCCCTAGCTTGTGTGTGTCCTCTCATGCAGTTAAAAAACTTACCGTGTATGGGACGCTGAGACCCAGGCTATATATGCGTATAATGTGGATTGGCAATAGGTGTGTATGGGGAGGGTTCACAAACGAAAAACTACTAACATTAAGGAATAACGTTTGGAACTCCATTCTATGTCTGAACTGGGTGCAAAAAACCTAAAAAACATCACTATGGGGAGATAAGGTATGCACACCAGTGACTATGGAAGGGGAATACATGGAATAGCAGAAACTGCTGTGTGAATACTGACATGAAAAATTCAATAGCTATTTGTAAGAATGAAATGTGAAAAATGGAACCTGCATTACTGCCATGAATATATGAATAAAGAGAAATTTAGCTACTGAATTGATCAATGCAGAAGAGCCCCAACACTACGCCAAAGTATTTCTCTACGTTGGGGTCCCTAGCTTGTGTGTGTCCTCTCATGCAGTTAAAAAACTTACCGTGTATGGGACGCTGAGACCCAGGCTATATATGCGTATAATGTGGATTGGCAATAGGTGTGTATGGGGAGGGTTCACAAACGAAAAACTACTAACATTAAGGAATAACGTTTGGAACTCCATTCTATGTCTGAACTGGGTGCAAAAAACCTAAAAAACATCACTATGGGGAGATAAGGTATGCACACCAGTGACTATGGAAGGGGAATACATGGAATAGCAGAAACTGCTGTGTGAATACTGACATGAAAAATTCAATAGCTATTTGTAAGAATGAAATGTGAAAAATGGAACCTGCATTACTGCCATGAATATATGAATAAAGAGAAATTTAGCTACTGAATTGATCAATGCAGAAGAGCCCCAACACTACGCCAAAGTATTTCTCTACGTTGGGGTCCCTAGCTTGTGTGTGTCCTCTCATGCAGTTAAAAAACTTACCGTGTATGGGACGCTGAGACCCAGGCTATATATGCGTATAATGTGGATTGGCAATAGGTGTGTATGGGGAGGGTTCACAAACGAAAAACTACTAACATTAAGGAATAACGTTTGGAACTCCATTCTATGTCTGAACTGGGTGCAAAAAACCTAAAAAACATCACTATGGGGAGATAAGGTATGCACACCAGTGACTATGGAAGGGGAATACATGGAATAGCAGAAACTGCTGTGTGAATACTGACATGAAAAATTCAATAGCTATTTGTAAGAATGAAATGTGAAAAATGGAACCTGCATTACTGCCATGAATATATGAATAAAGAGAAATTTAGCTACTGAATTGATCAATGCAGAAGAGCCCCAACACTACGCCAAAGTATTTCTCTACGTTGCTATTCCATGTATTCCCCTTCCATAGTCACTGGTGTGCATACCTTATCTCCCCATAGTGATGTTTTTTAGGTTTTTTGCACCCAGTTCAGACATAGAATGGAGTTCCAAACGTTATTCCTTAATGTTAGTAGTTTTTCGTTTGTGAACCCTCCCCATACACACCTATTGCCAATCCACATTATACGCATATATAGCCTGGGTCTCAGCGTCCCATACACGGTAAGTTTTTTAACTGCATGAGAGGACACACACAAGCTAGGGACCCCAACGTAGAGAAATACTTTGGCGTAGTGTTGGGGCTCTTCTGCATTGATCAATTCAGTAGCTAAATTTCTCTTTATTCATATATTCATGGCAGTAATGCAGGTTCCATTTTTCACATTTCATTCTTACAAATAGCTATTGAATTTTTCATGTCAGTATTCACACAGCAGTTTCTGCTATTCCATGTATTCCCCTTCCATAGTCACTGGTGTGCATACCTTATCTCCCCATAGTGATGTTTTTTAGGTTTTTTGCACCCAGTTCAGACATAGAATGGAGTTCCAAACGTTATTCCTTAATGTTAGTAGTTTTTCGTTTGTGAACCCTCCCCATACACACCTATTGCCAATCCACATTATACGCATATATAGCCTGGGTCTCAGCGTCCCATACACGGTAAGTTTTTTAACTGCATGAGAGGACACACACAAGCTAGGGACCCCAACGTAGAGAAATACTTTGGCGTAGTGTTGGGGCTCTTCTGCATTGATCAATTCAGTAGCTAAATTTCTCTTTATTCATATATTCATGGCAGTAATGCAGGTTCCATTTTTCACATTTCATTCTTACAAATAGCTATTGAATTTTTCATGTCAGTATTCACACAGCAGTTTCTGCTATTCCATGTATTCCCCTTCCATAGTCACTGGTGTGCATACCTTATCTCCCCATAGTGATGTTTTTTAGGTTTTTTGCACCCAGTTCAGACATAGAATGGAGTTCCAAACGTTATTCCTTAATGTTAGTAGTTTTTCGTTTGTGAACCCTCCCCATACACACCTATTGCCAATCCACATTATACGCATATATAGCCTGGGTCTCAGCGTCCCATACACGGTAAGTTTTTTAACTGCATGAGAGGACACACACAAGCTAGGGACCCCAACGTAGAGAAATACTTTGGCGTAGTGTTGGGGCTCTTCTGCATTGATCAATTCAGTAGCTAAATTTCTCTTTATTCATATATTCATGGCAGTAATGCAGGTTCCATTTTTCACATTTCATTCTTACAAATAGCTATTGAATTTTTCATGTCAGTATTCACACAGCAGTTTCTGCTATTCCATGTATTCCCCTTCCATAGTCACTGGTGTGCATACCTTATCTCCCCATAGTGATGTTTTTTAGGTTTTTTGCACCCAGTTCAGACATAGAATGGAGTTCCAAACGTTATTCCTTAATGTTAGTAGTTTTTCGTTTGTGAACCCTCCCCATACACACCTATTGCCAATCCACATTATACGCATATATAGCCTGGGTCTCAGCGTCCCATACACGGTAAGTTTTTTAACTGCATGAGAGGACACACACAAGCTAGGGACCCCAACGTAGAGAAATACTTTGGCGTAGTGTTGGGGCTCTTCTGCATTGATCAATTCAGTAGCTAAATTTCTCTTTATTCATATATTCATGGCAGTAATGCAGGTTCCATTTTTCACATTTCATTCTTACAAATAGCTATTGAATTTTTCATGTCAGTATTCACACAGCAGTTTCTGCTATTCCATGTATTCCCCTTCCATAGTCACTGGTGTGCATACCTTATCTCCCCATAGTGATGTTTTTTAGGTTTTTTGCACCCAGTTCAGACATAGAATGGAGTTCCAAACGTTATTCCTTAATGTTAGTAGTTTTTCGTTTGTGAACCCTCCCCATACACACCTATTGCCAATCCACATTATACGCATATATAGCCTGGGTCTCAGCGTCCCATACACGGTAAGTTTTTTAACTGCATGAGAGGACACACACAAGCTAGGGACCCCAACGTAGAGAAATACTTTGGCGTAGTGTTGGGGCTCTTCTGCATTGATCAATTCAGTAGCTAAATTTCTCTTTATTCATATATTCATGGCAGTAATGCAGGTTCCATTTTTCACATTTCATTCTTACAAATAGCTATTGAATTTTTCATGTCAGTATTCACACAGCAGTTTCTGCTATTCCATGTATTCCCCTTCCATAGTCACTGGTGTGCATACCTTATCTCCCCATAGTGATGTTTTTTAGGTTTTTTGCACCCAGTTCAGACATAGAATGGAGTTCCAAACGTTATTCCTTAACGTCCCCATCGGAGTCCGCTCCTGCGACTTCTGCTCCGATCGCCAGACGACGCCATGTTCCCACCATGGATAGTGCTGGTGATGGGAGAGGAGTCGGTGCCCGTGGTTCTGCGGAGCACAGTGTCACGTCCCCACCGGAGTCCGCTCCTGCGACTTCTGCTCCGATCGCCAGACGACGCCATGTTCCCACCATGGATAGTGCTGGTGATGGGAGAGGAGTTGGTGCCCGTGGCACTGCGGAGCACAGGCTCCGCTCATCCACTAGGCTGGGTTTCCCTGGAACCTGCAGTACCTCTGGCTGACTGTAGGTGT
The DNA here is from genome assembly GCF_048569485.1 of Anomaloglossus baeobatrachus. NCBI lineage: Eukaryota > Metazoa > Chordata > Amphibia > Anura > Aromobatidae > Anomaloglossus > Anomaloglossus baeobatrachus. The sequence continues at coordinate 717,472,504 of NC_134354.1, forward strand.
CTCCCGGCTGAAGTGGCCAACATTCACCTGCAGCCTATGGGAAGACACCACACCCTTCTTATTCCCTCTCCTGTCACATAATCACTGCCAGTCATAGTTCTGTTCTCCTGGCTCATGTGCTGTTTGTATTGTGATTCCTGTGCGCTGACCTTGCTTGTGTTTGACTACCCTCCTGCCTGTCGTTTTTGTACCTTGCTGCCAGTTCCGGATTTGACCCCTGCTTTGTCTCCTTACTACGCCCTTGCCTGCCAATTCTGTTCCTGTTTTGCATCTCCTGGATTTTGACCCTGCCTGACGACCACGGACTACAGTCTACCACAGGTAGCGATCTCTGAGGCTCTGTGTAATTCCAAATCCCTGTACAGGGGTTAAAGGGTTGCAGAGTTCTTGGGGTCCTGCTTTGTGAGCGGTTTTTCACTAGATTCCCCTTACAGCCAGTCTGAGTCTGTGGCTCCTATCAGGCATTACACATCCAGGTGGGTGGCGGGGTGTCGGAAACTTTCTCCCTGGGGAGGGGAACCAGACAGGGATGCCCCCTATCCCCTCTCCTGTTTGCCCTGGCCATGGAGTCGCTGGCGGTGCGCATTCGGGCGGACCCAATTTATCAAGGAGTGAAGCACCGAAAGGGAGATGAACGCCTGTCTCTGTACGCAGATGACTTGTTATTGTTTGCATCTAGTCCGGATTCCTCCATTCCTAGGGCTGTGGAGCTTATTGACTGATTCGGGGAGTTCTCGGGCCTGGAAATAAACTCGTCAAAGTCATACCTCCTCTTTTTGTCCCGGGACAGAGAGGAAACGGCGAACACTTACATATGTAGGATCCCGGTGGTTGATCACTTTAAATACCTGGGGATTATACTGACAAGAAGCCCTTCGGAGATGATAGCAAGAAATATCGCCCCTCTTATATCACACCTCGGGGAGAAATTTAATAGATGGAGCCAGCTCCCGCTTTCAGTGGCGGGAAGGATTAACCTTCTTAAAATGATAGTACAACCAAAGTGTCTCTACATTACCCAGCATGTATTTGTGCAGATCCCCCGCTACTTCTTTCGGACCCTGGACTCCTTAATGATTACCTTTGTCTGGGGTGCTTCCAGATCGAAAGTCCAATTGGCCAAATTACAGAGGCCCAAAGACCTGGGGGGTATGGCCCTTCCTGATCTTTATATATACTACCTGGCCGGACAACTGAAATATCTGGATCAATGGACACTACCTGGGGTGATGGGTTCTCCGGAGGGATTCTTGGCAGAGTTCATGGGTGTGGATCTCCTATGGCCCCTATTGACAGATTACAAGAGAGCCCCTGAGGGCCATATCCTCCTGATACACAAACTGGGGGCCAGGATTTGGAAGGAGGCTAAAGCCATATTCGGATTCCATGATGTACCGATTGAGACCCCCTTATGGGGTAACCAAGACCTTCCGCACTTTTGTGGGTTGCCGGGCTTTGGTGAATGGAGGAATCGCGGAATAGTCTCCCTGAGCTCAATTGTCCGTGATGGTGAACTCCGTCCTTTTGCGCAACTGCGAGCGGAATTCAAATTGCCAGAATCCCATGGGTTTCAGTATCTCCAGATCAGGCACGCCTTTCGGGCTCAGTTCTCTGGTCGTGGGATTAGATTCTCTTCCTTCCCAATCATTGGAATTATTAGATCACAAGGCCCTGGCGGTCTTATCTCCAAACTATACTCATCTCTCTTTCAGGCCAAAGCCATGAATAACCCTCTTTCTGTCCGGGATAAGTGGAGAGCCAGGATTCCTGAAATAGATGACGTAGTTTGGGACGACATCGTCGAATCCCACACTTTGGTCTCTCCTGCAATTAATAACAGACTGATCCAATTATACATAATACACCAGAGTTATATCACTCCCCAGAGACTGAAAAAGATGAACAACTCGGTGGGGGAGAGTTGTCTGAGGTGTGGGAGAGACGGTGCAGATTTCTGGCACATGATATGGGAATGCCGGATCATTCACTCTTATTGGGGTGAGGTTATAGCGTGAGGTTATATTGAGGTTATAGGGTGAGGTTATATTTCCTCCATACTTGAAAAACTGGTCCCTATGAGCCCGACTCTGTGCCTATTTGGTGTGGTAGATGTGCACTTTTGGTCCCAAGATGAGAATTTATTATTAAAAAAGGTCCTGTTTCTGGCCCGGAAGGGCATTATACTAAATTGGATGAGTGCTCATCCCCCATCTAGGGCCTCTTGGATTACACTGGTAAATACTATAATTCCGCTAGAACAATTTGTATTCAAGACGAGATGTTCTTTAAATAAATTTGAGAAAATATGGGGCAGATGGTTGGGTTCGCCCTTGACTGGGGGCTCACCCGGTTCCCTGGCTAATAACCTACAGACACTGCTGTCGCAGTAATAATTTGCTATCATACCAGTGATACGGAAGGGGAATTCTATAGATCATAAGGTTATGTATCAGCAGTGTGACGTGGTCCCCGACACCTAGGGTGCATATTCTTTGTCAATATGAGTTTTTCTTACCCCATGTTAGATATAGCTTGTGAGCAGAAACATCTGAGGTATCTACTGTTTCAATACTATCCTAAGAGTACAGGATGTTGACTTGATTATTGATGTATTATCACTCTAGATATTGATCAATATTTACCCATATCCTAACTGTACAAATTCTTGACTTGATTTCTGGTGTAATGCCATACTTACGAGTTTAAAACGAGTTTAAAAAAAACAAAAAACAAACAGCACCCCCCCAAAAAATGCATCTTGATAAACCTCTCTTCATGTGTTATCAATAATGTCGTATGCCTTTTATTCTTGTCTTCCGCGACTCACTCAACATTACAAAAAAGGCTTAAAGTCACGAATGACCCCTTAGGTTCAGTACTAGGCACAGGCCAGTGCAATCAGTTTTAGGAACTGCTCTGTTTATATTGGTGTTTCTTTCTGGGTTATTTTGGCACTTCAGATTGTAACAATGATTTTCTCTCTCCATTGTAGTTTACGTTTTATTGGTAACACTGGAGGATATAGCTCTGACATATGCAGTCACCTCGTCCTCTCCTTTTGGATTGCTGAGCAGAGGATATATGAGGGTCTCAGAAATGGAGACCACACTTATTAGTCATGATTATTATTAGATATTATCTACAGTCACATACGGGAGATATGCTGTAAATGTTTAATCTCAGATGGAAATATTCCTTTAAGTTTTATTGCAGCCTTTGGCACGAATCTTTCGTTAACTATGGTAATTCAAGCATTGTTAATTTAGTAATTAATTAAAATTATCTGCATGACAAGTTATTCCGATTCAATGAACTTAATATTCTGAGCAGAAATATGATGTAAGAATATAGAAAAAAAATAAATGCTTAAAGTATTAGGACAGGGGAAGACAGGGAAGTCCACAGCTCAATATACCCAAGACTCCTGAGCTCACGGTGGTGCACCTAATGAGTATGAGTGAGTGGCCAAAAGCTCTATGGCCCTGATTCATCAAACAGTTTTTGCTGGGAAAATGGACAAATCTTAGTCGGGTAGTGTCCTCTTAAATGATCAGGTCTTACATCTATCATTCATATGGTTCTGGTTGGAGAATTTGTAAAATTCATGGCATTTTACAATCTCTTCAACCAGAATCATGTGGATGCAGATCTCAAGACTACCTCAGTGATAATCGTTTTATCCAAGGACTATGCAATGCACAGCATTATCTGGAAATAAGAATTCCAGTTGCTGCATGTCATTGGTCTGCCGCGCTCTGAGGCGACCTCTGGCGAGTCTGGGACCTAAAGTCACCACATCTTATTGTGCACATGACACGCCCCACCTGTTCTGTTCTGCTTGAAGGATGTTGCGGCGACAAGGCCCGGTTCCGTGACCCCAGCAGTGTTATTTTAAATGTGGTGGTGGGGATTATTTAGAGGGGATAATAGTTTGCGACGCCACCTGTGGTGTGCGGCAAGATACAGTGCCTTGTGAAAGTATTCGGCCCCTTTGAATTTTTCAACCTTTTCCCACATTTCAGGCTTCAAACATAAAGATAAATATTTTTAATGTTATGGTGAAGAATCAACAAGTGGGACACAATTGTGAAGTTGAACGAAATTTATTGTTTATTTTAAACTTTTATAAAAAATAATAAACTGAAAAGTGGGTAATGCAATATTATTCGGCCCCTTTAAGTTAATACGTTGTAGCACCACCTTTTGATGCGATTACAGCTGCAAAGTCGCTTGGGGAATGTCTCTATCAGTTTTGCACATCGAGAAACTGAAATTCTTGCCCATTCTGCCTTGGCAAACAGCTCAAGCTTAGTGAAGTTGGATGGAGAGAGTTTGTGAACAGCAGTTTTCAGCTCTTTCCACAGATTCTTGATTGGATTCAGGTCTGGACTTTGACTTGACTATTTGACTTGGCCAACACCTGGATACCTTTATTTGTGAACCATTCCATTGTAGATTATGCTTTATGTTTTGGATCATTGTCTTGTTGAAAGACAAATCTCCATCCGAGTCTCAGGTCTTTTGCAGACTCCAACAAGTTTTCTTCAAGTATGATCCTGTATTTGGCTCCATCCATCTTCCCATCAATTTTAACCATCTTCCCTGTCTCTGTTGAAGAAAAGCAGGCCCAAACCATGATGCTGCCACCACCATGTTTGACAGTGAGGATGGTGTGTTCAGGGTGATGAGCTGTGTTGCTTTTATGCCAAACATATCGTTTGGCATTGTGCCCAAAAAGTTTGATTTTGGTTTCATTTGACCAGAGCACCTTCTTCCACGTTTGGTGTGTCTCCCAGGTCTGAAGTTCATCCAGAGTGATCATGGGTCTCTTGGCTGCAACTCTGATCAGTCTTCTCCTTGTTTGAGATTAAAATTTGAGGCATGGCCGGGTCTTGGTAGATTTGCAGTGGTATGATACTCCTTCCATTTCAATATGATTGCTTGCACAATGTTTCTTGGGATGTTTAAAGTTGTGGAAATGTTTTTGTAACCAAATCTGGCTTTAAACTTCTCCACAACAGTATCATGGACCTGCCTGTTGTGTTCCTTGGTCTTCATGATGCTCTCTGTGCTTTAAACAGAACACTTAGACTATCAGAGCAGGTGCATTAATATGGAGACTTGATTACACACAGGTGGATTATATGTATCATCATCAGTCATTTAGGACAACATTGGATCATTCAGAGATCCTCAATGTACTTCTGCAGTGTGTTTGCTGCACTGAAAGTAAAGGGGCCGAATAATATTGCACGCCTCAATTTTCAGTTTATTCTTTTTAAATTTCGTTCAACTTCATAATTGTTTCCCACTTGTTGATTCTTCACCATAGCGTTAAAACATTTTTATCTTTATGTTTGAAGACTGACGTGTGGGAAAAGGTTGAAAAATTCAAGGGGGCCGAATACTTTCGCAAGGCACTGTATGTGCCGCCGCTGCTATTCAGTTCCCTTGGGGTCGGTGGTGATGCAGCTGAGTTGGTATAGCTCTCCAGAGGTAGAGCTAGGTCCCAGGGCTGTTGATGGTGTATGTTGGTGTAGCGCCCCTGAGGCTTCAGTCGCCACAGAGATACTGCATCTCAGCCAGAGATGTGGTATTTCATCTTGGGTAAGAAGGTAGTCACAACCAGCTCACAGAAAAGCACAACACCCAGGCTCAGAAACACCACATCAGACATGGCAGAGGGTGTGATTATACCCGAAGCCAGGCTGGGGGAGGGGAATCTGTGGAGTGGGAACACAGTAGCACAAGTGAGGACATTCAGTCAGTGAAGTGTGGAGAGAGAAAGAGGAGCTAAGTCCCGCCGCCTGGAGCAGATACCGCTCGGCCCGGGCACCAACAGAAAGGGTCCTAGAGACCACGGGAGCTCATCTTCCTTGGCCTTGTGCCACACATAATCAACAGGTGGACGGACTAGGTCGCATAACTGGGATTGGTCCCTAGGCTAGAGGAGGATAACCTATGGGCTCCACCAACAAAACCAACGGCTGAGGTGTCTTCACGTACCGAAGCTACCACCGCCACAAATTCACTGGAAGGTGACCCTCAAGAACCAATTGGATAAAGCTTCATGCCACCCCACAGGGTTCACTGATACTGATACAGGGTTCAGTGAGTGAGGGTACAAGGCAGAAGGGTGAAGCAAGCGCAGAGACGACCAGGAAAGAGTACACTTTAGAAAGGTTCACCGGACTCGACCTCCGAACTACCCGGGATCGGCTGGAGCCCATCACAGTGAATGCAGGAAATCCAAAGGTGGTCCCTGGCATGTGTAACCAGCTACAGTGAGTAAAATCCTTGACTGCACCCCTGTGTCGCTCCGTTATACGCCTGTGCCCCTCATCCACCCTGGGGCCCAGCTTTACGTGTGGGGACCTGCACTATCTAAGCTGAGTTCCCATCTGCCCCAGCGAGCCCTATCTCGCAGCGGTGGCACCTAACTTGCCGCATACCACAGGTGGCATCACGAATAAGCTATTGTCATCCCCTTCCTTTATATTAAACAACACCGTCGGGGTCTTGGAATCGGCGGCGCCCCAGAGCCAGAACCGCTGCCCGGTAACAAGTCACCCTAAGGGCCTGATTGCAGGCATGTCATTGGGAGTAATAGTCTTTATAAGGGACAGTGCGGGGCTGGCAGAACGGCAAAGAATTCCAAGACACAGGGGGTTGCAGTCCCAAGTTCTTTTACTCACAGTTTGAAATGCTGCCCTTGGAACACAGAGACCTTCCATGATGGGGCTCCAGCTGATACCGGCTAGTTTGGAGGCCAAGACTGGTGTTCCCTTCTGTATACCTTCCCTGGTCGACTTCCTGCACTCGCTTCTCCCTCCTGCCCTGCGCCCTCACACACAGAGCACCAAGTTGGTGTCTTGAAGCTCTATCCCTTGGCCCTATGTGGTCACCTTTTCACTGGATGTGTGTGGATGTGGTTTTGGTACTTGCAGTAACCTCAGCCTCTGGTTTGCTAGCTGTGCCTTGTAGTTCTCCACTAGTTGAGGGGCCAGTCTCCTTTGCGTCCAAGTCCCTCCACTCCGGTATGCTGGCTCCGGATCAAGGCCATAGGTGTATGGCACACTCCCTGTGGGCTCTAGGACCCCTTCTCTCCTTTTTGTCCTAGGGTGAGCTTTTTCAGCTAAAGTCCCTTAGGACCTGTCTCCTGCACGTCCTACTCCATTCTCCTCCCGACTTGTTCTGACTAGTTTCACTTTCTCCACACAGTTCTAAGTGTCCACCCACTAACTAACCCCACCTCCAAACTGATTTGGGACTGTGCTCTCCCTGAGGAGCAACTCACCGTCCCCACGGCCTAATGGGGTGTAGCTAAATCAGGTGTGAGTGTGTGTCTTGCAGTCTGCAGCCTCCTCCTTACCAGGGAATAAGGACCCACACCTCTGACTGAGGTGCAGTACCTCTGTGGAGACTGGAGCCTCAGGGGCACCACACACACGTCTACAGCTTGTGTTTAAATGTATTTGCTTTCTTTTGGTGCTGTAGGGGTTAAGGACTCTTTCCTGTCTGGCTATGCTTTGGAGCCTTAATCTCAGGTGCAGCTCTTTGTTACCTCGCCCCTTCACTATAAATAGTCACATGTCTTAACATCTATTGTTATTGCCGGTTATAGAATCTTATCATTCTTATGCTGTGCACTTTGGAAGGAGTCAGTCTCTGGAAGAAGCTTTAATTTCGTGACAATTGCAGCTGTGGTGTTAGATGCATTGGAATTGCTTTGATTGTTTTCCTTTTTGTGTCTATTTCCCCCTATCTGTCTCCCTAGCCTTGTGTTATATCATTGCAGTGGTGAGATTACTATGCTCATTGGCTTTCTCAAAAGCGAGGTAAGTTCAGAGCAAGTTAGGGCCTAGGCATGCGATCGGCAATGAGAAGGACTCATATAGGGATGTTAGAGAGTGTAAGGATCAGCCTCAGGTGAGTTTTAGAGGTGACCCTGCTCCCCTCTGCCTAGTAACAGGGCTCTATGTTGTATCATGTTTCCAGTGTACCCTATTTGTTGCAGTGCTTGCCAGGGGTTCCTTTATTCCTGAACCCCGGTAGTCACTGCGTGACACTGCATCTACTTTTTTGGTGAGTTTCTCAGGCCCTTTCCACATAGCATTTTTTTTCCTCAGTTCAGTGGCCCAGTTGAAGCTTATGCATAACCCCCTCACAGGACAGGATTCAGGTGGCATATGCGTGCTGACGTGGCCGTTGACTATAATGATGCAGACGGAGTCACCGTATGCTCTGTCGTACATAATGTTTCGGCGTACGCCTATTGGAGGTGGACATCAAAACGTAGTATCTTGCTGTCTGCCTCCAATAGGCTTATACAGTGGAAAATGATCATGTTAAAATTTGTTTATACCCCAAAAGAGGTCTTTTTCCAATGCATACATTTTTTTATACGTTTTGATGCCCTGTTTTTATTTGGTTTGGAGATGGTGTCATGGATTGGTCTTTATTTATTTTAGTTTTGCTTTAACACAGTATATAAAGTGTGAATATATTACACTGGTAACACAAATAATATTAGTTGTATATGTCCTAATTATTTAGGAATGTATTTTGATGTGTTTTCAATAGCCAGTAATATGAACTTGACACCTAACAATGCTTGGTTTTACAAGGATAGGATTCCGAGGGATAGCTATTGCTTTATGAAGAATTTAATAATAAGCTTGGCATTGTTCACCTAACTAAATAATGGATATGCCCTTTCAGAAATTCCTTATGATATCTGAAGCTGTATCCTGGAAATGTTCTCAGTCAAACATGCATGTGTATTGTTGAGTTACACGTTTCATATGTTTCATGATTGATAAAAAGAATTAAAGAATTTCACTCATATTATTTTCAATAATAAATGTGACTTAGGTGGACAAATAAGGGTTTTTAAAAGTGGGAAGCCATGCTTAGAAAGTAAAAGATGCCATATATATTATATATATAGAATCCCTCCTCTGTTTCAGCGCTGGTACGCTGATGGTTAGCCGTTAGACTTAAAGGGAACCTGTCACCAGGTTTTTCCCTTTTAAGCTGCGGCCACTAACTATAAGCCCTTATATACAGCCTTCTAGAACGCTGTATATAAGAGCCCAGATCGCTATGTATAATGTTAAAAAGACCTTTAGTATAATCACCTAAGGGGCGATCCAGTAAGATGGGTGTCGCTGCTGTCCAGTCCGGCGTCTCCTCCCATCCGTCCATCACCGTCCTCCTTCCCAGCTCCATGTGAATGACGCATCCTACTTCATCCACAAAGAGGTCCTGATGGCGCTCCTGTGCATGCACACTTTGAACTGCCCTGGTGAAGGCAGAGCTAAGTACTGTAATGCGCAGGCGCAAGGAGAGGTCAAAGACTGTCCACGCATGCACACTACAATGCTTTGATCTGCCCTCAGCAGGGCAGATCAAAGTGCCCTTGCGCAGGAGCACTATCGCAGCCTCTGTTTTATTGACATAGTACGCGGCATCCACACGGAGCTGAGAAGGAGGACGGCGATGGAGGAAAGAGAGGAGACGCTGGACCTGAGAACAGTGACACCCACTGGACCCGACCGCCCCGTAGGTGAGTATAATAAAGCTCTTTTTTACATTGTACAGCGTGGCCTGGGCTCTTATATATAGTATGCTGTATATAAGAGCTTACTTGTACTGGCCGCAGTTTACAAGGGAAAAACCTGGTGACAGGTTCCCTTTAACACCCAGGGTGATTTTTAATTTTTTGTTTTTAATTTTTTTTCCTTTCTTTCAAGAGTCATAATTTTAATGTAAACATTATCATTTTTTGTGACATGAGTTGCAGTTTTGCAACAATTAACTTTACTTTACAATGTACAAAACAAACTGGAAAGAAATCACTTCATATTGTAATTGTTTTTAGGTTAGTGTAGTGCCCAGAAAAATGAAATCCTAGAGTTTCCATTATTGCTCTCTTTACAATGTTTACAATACAATATAATTCATTTTATATTTTGATAGACCAAACTTTTATGTACATAACTGTACCATATATGACTATTTTTTTAAATTCCTTTAATTTATTAAAAAAAAAGGGGCATGATTTTAATTTTTATATTTTTTTTACTCTTATTGTAAAGTCTCTTTAGTGGAAATGAACATGCGATTGTATGCTATATATTGCAATACCACAATATTCCTGTATATCGTGAAAATCACAGTCTCCACTGTCGCTGAGCCTGTGGCTGGAGGACCATGATGGCAGCAATGCGGAGCTTCTGCAGGCCACAGACTGCCATGGTGACCCATCGGTTTCCCCATAATTGCACCACGGGTGGCTTATGGAAGCCAGTGGCATGTTATATTTAAATGCCACTATCAGAGATTGACAGAGACATCTAAATGGTTAACAGGAGCAGACAAACCTCAGCACCAGTGGCACCTGATAGACACAGATTACGCCTATTTCATTTAGCCAGCATCTGCAGTGTGTGCCTCCTGCACACACCTCAGCTTTAAGGGGTTAATTAACACTGAAGAGCTGTTGACTATGCAGATCTACATCTTCCATACTCAAAACATTACATTAAACATAATGGAACAGATTTAGTAAACTATCTGAAAGAAAAATCGTCTTTCTTGCCCATTGCAATGATATCAGTGCAGCTTTAATTTTTCAGTATAAGAATATGAAATGAAAGCTGCCCTGTGTTTGTTTGTTATAGGCAACAAAGATGATTTTTCTTCTTTTTCACTCAGATTCTCACCCCTGGATCTATCAATCACTCCCTTTTGGATCTGGGTAAGTGCTGACTCTTGCTTTGAGTCTGTACGACTAAGCCCTTACCACCAGGGAGGAGCGGACACGAGAAAGTTCGGGTTCAGCCATAAAAGTTTGTTCCAGGACACGGACTTAACCTGAACTTAACTCCAGACCTTATATAAGTCAATGGGTACCCAAACTTTGGTGCTGTAAAATAGTCATAGTAAGTGCTAGGGGTCTGCAAAACGAAGCAAAATGGGTAAACAGCTAGACAATTGCCCTGTGTATGTGAATAGGGATAAATAAAAAGAGAAATGATATGGGGTCCCCCTATTTTTGTTAACCAGGGAATAAGGTAGTGTGGGGAGTCTCTATTCAATTGATTTTTTTTCCCTGTGTTTTTTTTTAACTCTACACTTGCTGGTTTAGTAATGGGGGTGTCTAAGGCTATGTTCGCACGTTGCGTTTTTTTCCGCGTTTCTGCAGCGTTTTTAGCAGCAGCGTTTTTTGCGCTAAAACGCATGCGTTTTTGATTGCCAGCAAAGTCTATGGGAAAAGCAGAAATCCTGTCTGCACTTTGCTTTTTTTTCAGCAGCGTTTAATTTGCATATTTGTGGTCAAAAACCATGCTGAAAAAGAAGCAGCATGTCAGTTGTTTTTGCCATTTCTGCAGCGTTTCCTTAACATTGGAGTCAATGAGAAATGGCAAAACGCATGTTGGAGTGAATATTCTGCGTTTAATATGCGTTTTACATGCTTTTTACCAGCGTTTTCCTAACCAAAAACGCAGTTGCAGTAGGGAAATAACCAAGGCAGAAACGTCATTACCTACATCACTTCCTTTTTACTATAAATACAGAGCTGTGTATGTTTCAGTGCCTGCTACTATTGTGATTTCTCATACTATACATACTTGGAGCTAGTTAAATATAAAATGGCTTGGTTCCAAAGAATGAAAATAGATGTTGCTAAATTAATTTCTATGGTAAGTACATGAATATTTCACATTTTTTAACAAATTATTCATTAATTATAGTTAAGAACTTTTTTAAAAATGGCTTAAAACTATACATAATATTCCTTGACAACTTCAAAAATTGTTGCAATCCTACAACCAAAGTAATTTGTGTGTAAAATGTTATAAATAAATACCTTATTTAATTTTTGTATATGTGCTATGATGTTTGTTTGCAGAATTTGCAAGACAAATGTTATAATGATAAGGTATACCTTTATAATTTTCTTAAAAATTTAGTAATCACTTAATTACAATATTTATACATTAACTAACAGGTTGAATCCATGCCATGCCTATGGGATCCTACATGCCCTGATTATATGCAGAAAACAAAGAGGATGGACTGTTGGGGAACCATTTGTGCAGAACTTTTCCCACAATGGCATGAGGCTTGATGCAGCCTTACAACATAGAATTGGTATAATATTTATTTAAATTTAACAAAGTTTAATTTTTAAAAAAATTGTTAAAATTAATTATTATTTATCTTTTGTTTTTTTACATGTAAAATTGTAATAGAGCTTGACGTGCGCAAAAGATGGCGTTCTGTAAAGGACCGATTTCATAAGCTAATGAATGAGGGCATGAAAAGTGGGAGTTCACCCAAGAAACCCAATTTCATCTATTATGATGAACTGTCATTTTTATGCACAAGTCGCAAAACAAGAGGGTAAGTATTCATGTAACAGTATGTTTGCATTGTTTTATTAAAATAATGTTATCATCACACTTATTTACATTGTTTTTTATCGATTTGTATTTTTTCTTTTCCTTCATCAGAACGTCTGGACATGTAGCAACAGAAACACCTGTTGATGATGAAGAAGGGCAAGAGAGCCTTCATCAACAACACCAGGAAGGGCCATCTGGCAGTATTGATCACAATTCCTCTGAAAATGAAGGGGAGATTGAAATTGTCAGTGTCCCTGAAAAATCACCACCTAGGTCTACACCAATTAGCTCTGGTCCATTAAAATATATAAAGCCAAAAAACAAAAAAAAAAATACCAAAAATATACAATTAGAGGAAGAAGTGATATGTAATGAAACTTTAAAATGATTAAATACAACTGCACAAGAAGATGACATAGATTATTTTGGCATTAGTATTGCTGGTAGAATTCGGAAAATTAAAGATGTAAAGAAAAAAAATACATGCATGACAGCCATATGTGGGATGCTGAGTTGCTATGAGGAAGAGGGTAGTTTCCCTTCATCAGGCTCTATAATTTCGAAAATAGAACAGATTTTTGAAGATGTCAAAAACCCACCAACCCAAAAGAATACTGAAACTATGGCCACAAACCCAATCTACATACCCAAACATTATTCTGTTAATCAAAATCCCTATAATCCAAATGTTCAACAACAATATTTTCAACAACCCATAACAACTCAAACCCCAAAATACCCAAATGAATATTCACCCTCCGTTAAATGTAAATTTGCAGTCACGAGAACAACCTCATGGCTATTTCAGTAGCCAATTATTTTCTGATCATTAATTTTATATTGTTATAATCTTATGTTTTTGTATTATTGTTGGAAAAAATTATGTATTAATTTTGCATATAAATTATATGTTGCAAATATGTGGCAATGTGTTTAAAAAAGGCTTTATGAGTGTAATAAAGCTATGTAACGAAATGAAATAATGTTTTGTTTCAAAATCTATGTTTGTATACTTTAATTTTGCAACAGAAAGTGTTTTCATGTTATAACTTGATGAATTTAGAGTTATCATTGCTTCAGGAAATGACATCATAACAAATTAACATAAACTAGACAGGAAAGGCAGACATTTTTGTTTTTGAATCATTTAACTTTATTTTTGAGCCCAATAACATGACAAACGCATATGCGTTTTTTGTTTCAAAAACGCATGTAAAAAGCGCTAAAAACGCGGAAAAAACACATGCGTTTTTAGCGCTTAAAAATGGTCAAAAGCCATTTGGTCAAAAACCAAGGGAAATAAAACGTGCAGAATAAACTGCAGGTACTCCGACGCAACGTGCGAACATAGCCTAATAGATGCCTCACAGAGGTTGCAAACCATTAAGCAAGAAGCACAACTAACCAAACACAACACCATGAAGATCAAGGAGATCTCCAAAAAAGTCAGGGACAAAGTTGTTGAGAAGTACTAGTCAGGATTGGGTTCTAAAAAAAAATATCCCCAAAATCCAGAGAGCACCATCAAATCTATCATCATCAAATAAAAAAAAGATTAGGGTACCACAACAAACCTTCCGAAAGATGGCCGCACACCAAAACTTTCAGCCCCGTGCACAGAGGGCATTAATTAGAGAGGCTGACAGAGACAAAAGGTAATCCTGAAGGAGCTGCAAAGTTTTCAAGCAGAGACTGGAATATATGTCCATACGACCACAATAAGTCGTACACTCCATAGTTATGGACTTTATGAAAGAGTGGCCAGAAAAAAAACCTTAACTCACACACGAAAATATAAAGTTCATTATGAGTTTGCCAAAAGACATGTGGGAGACTCCCCAAGTGCTTGGAGGAAGGTGCTGTGGTCAGATGAGACCAAAATTTTACTTTATGGCCACCAAGGTAAGCGCTATGTCTGGTGCCAAACCAACACAGATCAAGTTATTGTCACGTCTCCACTAGAGTCAGCTTCTGCGACTTCTGCTTCAGTCACCAGGCACCGTCGTATTTCCACCGTGAGCAGTGCTGGTGATAGGGGAGGAGTAATTACCAGTGGCTCTGGTGGCTGCAGAATCCACTAAGCTGGGTTTGACTGGGACATGCAGAACCACTGGCTGACTGTGGTAATGTGTGCCTTCCTGCTGAAGTTACCACCTTTCAGCCATGGCCATTGGGAAGGCACCACACCCTTCTTATTCCTTCTCCTGTCTCCTGGTCACTACTAGATATAGCCTTTGTATATTAACTGCTGCATCTCTGGTTCACTTCTCTCTTGTACTATTGTTCCCTGTGGTTTTGACCTCTGCCTGATTTCTGACTATTCACCAGCCTGCTGTTTTTTTATCTTGCTGCCAACTCCAGTTTTGACCTTAGCCTGATTTACTGATGACTCTTTTGCCTGCTGATTTTGCCCCTTTTCTACCTCCTGCTTTTGATTTACTGATGACTCTTTTGCCTGCTGATTTTGCACCTTTTGTACCTCCTGCTTTTGACCCTGTCTGAGGACTATTCTGGATTGCAGCCTTTCGATAGGCAGCAATCTCCTGGACCTTGTAGTGATTCCAGATCCCTGTACAGGGGTTAAAGGGTTTTTGCTGCTTCTCAGAATCCTGTTGAGTGGCCGGCTTGCCTCTAGTCTGTCTGTGACAATTACCCTGTATCTGTGATCCTGGACAGGCATCACAGTTATCACCAAAAGAATACAGTCCCCACAGTGAAACATGGTGGTGGCAGCAACATGCTATGGGGTTGTATTTGAGCAGCAGGAACAGGGAAAATGGTCCGAGTTGAGGGGAAGATGGATGGTGCAAAAGACAGGGATATTCTTGAGCGAAACCTGTTTCAGTCTGTCAGTGATTTGAAACTTGGATGTAGGTTCACATTCCAACTTTTGCACAGATTCTAGTTTCCCAGGTGCAGAACAAAGTTCACAGAGCAGATTACATGGGATAACAACTCTTTACTTCTCAGAGAACATGAGGTAATAATAAGCACAGTCATACAGCATTGCATCAGGAAGAGAAAGTGAAAACAGAAAGAAACAAAAAAACTTTTTACAATACAGTGAGTAAGGAAACTACACAATATCGCCATCTACTGTTAAATCAGCATAAAGTCCTTCTTCACACAAACATAGAAGTCCTTGTTTGTTGCATATACCAACATTCTTTCTCAACAGTAAGGACTTATTCAGTTAAGCCTAATTTCTTCATTAGTCTTTGATGTCTTTCAACATTCAATGCCTTTGTGAAAATATCTGCTGTCATATCTTCAGTTGGACAATATTCTAATTTCAGTATTCCTTGTTCATGGTGATCCCTCAAGAAATGATACTTCACATCAATGTGCTTTGTTCTTGGGTTAACTATTTCCATCTGATCAAGAACAAGACAACCTTGATTGTCCTCATTTATTTTTGTTGGTTCCAACTGTGGTTGTCCTAGTTCTGTTAGCAATTGTCTTAACTGTAGAACTTCTCGACTTGCATGTACTGCTGCAACATATTCTGCTTCTGTTGACGACAGCGTTACTATAGATTGCTTTTTACTAGTTCAACTAATTGGTCCGCCTGAAAGAAAGAAAAGATAGCCACTAGTAGATTCCTGTCAGTTGGATCTCCAGCCCAATCTGCATCAACGTATCCAGTTAAAGCGCATTTATTACTTGTAGGTAGTTTCAGTTTAACGTTGCTAGTTCCTTTCAAATAACATATTACTCTCTTCACGACATTCCAATCCTTTTTATTTGGCTTTGACACTTTTCTACTCAGAATTCCTACTGCTGCTGCGATGTCTGGCCTTGTAACAGTTGCTAGATACAGTAATTTTCCCTTTACTGTTCTGTGCTCTTCATTACTTGGTAACACATTTTGCTCGCTATTCATCTCTTTAAGATAACTGGTTTCCATTGGAGACTTTACTGTTTTTGCATCCTTCAATCCAAATGGTTCCATTATATCTTGAATCATGTGATTTTGATTAAGTAGGAAACTTCCATCTTCTTCTCTTTCTATCTGTATTCCTAGGTACTGTTTTCCATTTCCCAAGTCTTTGATCTCGAAATGTTGATTCCGAATTTTTAGTATGTCCTCTTTGTCCCTTTTTTTTTCAAAACAAACTAAAATATCATCAACATATAGTACATAAATCCATCTGTCCATCAGTCTTTTTGTGTATAGGTAAGGATCAATTTTGCTTCTTTGAAATTTTTCTTTTTTGAGCACTTCTGTGATTTTATCATTCCACGCTTTAGCAGCTTGCTTTAAACCGTATATACTTTTCTGTAGTTTACAAACCATGTTCGGATTACTTTTATGTTTGAATCATGGAGGTTGTTCCATGTAAATATCTTCTGTTAAATCTCCATTCAAAATGCTGTCTTTACGTCCAGATGCTTCAACTCCATTTGTTTCATTGCTGCAACTGCAAACAAAGTTCTTATTGTAGTATATTTGACAACTAGAGAAAATGTTTCATCATAGCCTTCTCCATATTTTTGAGAATAACCTTTAGCTACGAGTCTTGCTCGGTATCGTTCAGCTTTGCCATCTGTTTGTCATTTTACTTTAAACAACCATTTACATCCTATAGCTTTTCTTCCTTCTGGTAATTCTGTAAGTGTCCATGTCTTTGAGTCATGCATGGATTTTATTTCTGTTTCTGTTGCCTTTTTATCCATTTATTAGCTGCTTCTTCAGGAAGTCAAAATATGTCTTCCCAAGAGGTAGGTTCATAAATTTTGCTTGTACTTGCCTTGTATGAAAGACGTATTGGTGGTTTTCCTTTGTTTTCTCTTATTGAACGTCTTGGTTCTCTGTCTGTTTGTAGTTGTATCACTTCACTTTCAGTATTCTGTTTTTCATCAATTTCAACTTCTTTTTCATCAGATGTTCTTTCAGTTATATCACTGCAGTTTTTCTAATTTTTTGTTTCCAGTGAAATCATAGTGTCTTCATTTAGATCCTCAATAAATGTCACACTGTTACTCACCATAACTCTGTCTGTTTTGGGATCTAAGATTCTATATCCTTTGCAATTTTCACTATATCCAACAAATATTCCTTCTATGGATCTGTTTTGAAGTTTGGAATGTTTTTCTGTTGGAATAAATACAAAAACTTTACATCCAAAAACTCTTAAATGATTCACATTTGGTTTGTTACCCTGCCACAGTTCATATGGTTTTTTTTCAGTTTTCTAGAAAAAAGTCGGTTTTGTAGGTAAATAGCTGTCATTGCTGCTTCACCCCAATATTTCTCTGGTAGTTTGGAATCTGTTAGCATACATCTTATCATTTCAGTCAGAGTTCTGTTTTTCCTTTCTGCTACCCCATTTTGCTCAGGTGTGTATGGATCAGTCTTATGATGCTCTATACCATTTTGTCTTAAGTAGTTTTCTATTTCGTGTCCTGTGAATTCATCTCCATTATCACTTCTAATGACAATTGGCTTCCTCTGAAACTTGTTATTCGACCTTGTCATGTAGTCTACTAATTTTTTGAAAACTTCACTTTTGTTCTTGATCAAGTATGTGACTGTGTATCTTGAGTAGTCATCTATAAAAGTCACTATATATCTATTGCCTCCTGATGTAGTCACTTTCATGGGTCCACATACGTCAGTATGCACCAAATCAAGTGGTCTTGTGTTTTTCGTCTCACTTTCATTAGGTATAGTATTCTTGTAGCTTTAGATTTTATACAACATTCACATCTTACGGTAATTGAGCAATCAGATATCAATAGATCCTTTTTCAATTCTTTCTTTTGTAGCACCATTATACTTTCAGGAAGTCTCTAGGGTGCTTTACACGCTGCGACATCGCTAGCTATTGCTAGCGATGTTGTGAGCGATAGTACCTGCCTCCATCGTATGTGCGATATGTGTTGATCACTGCCGTAGTGAACATCATCGCTACGGCAGCGTCACACGCACATATCTTGTCAGCGACGTCGGTGTGACCGCCGAACAATCCCTCCCTCAAGGGGGAGGTGCATTCGGCATCATAGCGATGTCACTGCGGCGTCACTAAGCGGCCGGCCAATAGAAGCGGAGGGGCGGAGATGAGCGGGACGTAACATCCCGCCCACCTCCTTCCTTCCTTCTTTTCCGGTGGACGCTGGTAAGGAGATGTTCGTCGCTCCTGCAGTGTCACACATAGCGATGTGTGGTGCCGCAGGAACGACGAACAACATCGCTACTCACCAGACAACGATATTTGGTTTTTGGACGACCTCTTGAACTCCAATGATTTTTACCACTTTTGCGATCGTAGAAGGTCGCTCGTACGTGTCACATGCTGCGATGTCGCTAACGATGCCGGATGTGTGTCACAAACACCGTGACCCCGACGATAAATCATTAACGATATCGCAGCATGTAAAGCCCCCTTGTGTCCTAGATGTCTATGCCACATGTGAATACAATTCTTGTGATCATGTGTACACAACTTCATCCGTTCCGTTAATGTGTCTAGATGATATAATTGTTCATCTGCCTTGACATTGGTTATTATCTTATTTCCCGATAGGATTGTACATTCATCATCTTTGAATTTCACAGTAAGTCCTTTAGCTGTTAGACGTTTTACAGATAACAATCGTCCTTCTAATCCTGGAACATATAACACATCCTGTACAAGTATTTTTGAATCATGCCCATACTTATTAGCACAGTTTAGCATTCCTTGTCCAATACCTTCCGCAATATTTTGCTTCCATCTGCAAAATAAATGGCTTCCTTCTTATTTAAATCAAGTTCAGTAAAGAAACTTTTATTACTTGTCATATGACTTGTTGCTCCTGAGTCAATAAACCAACCAGATGATCAGTTACTTTAAATGTGCCATTTCTATTGTTTACACATGCATCAGAGATTGTGTTTTTCACCTTCTGTGTATTCTCTTTATGGTGTAATATCTGTTGTTCTTCTTTCGATATAGTACAGTCTTTCTTTAAATGTCCCTTTTTCTTACATCTGAAACATTCTCTTGTCTCTTTATTATAGGGTCTCATTGATTCTGTAGCTTTAAGAGCATTTCCACCATCTTTTTCAGTAGAATCATTTGTTTGCTCTTTCCTTCTTTGATATTCATCTATGAGTCTGGTCTTCAAAAACTCTAATGTGATGTCTGTTTCAGGTCTTGTCTCTAATGCAGTTATTAAAGCAGTGTATGAATCCGGTAAACTGCACAATAATATTGCTGCTATGTGACTATACATACTATCCTCACCAATTGATCTCAGCTGTGATATCACTTCCATCATGGAGAATATATGCTCCTGCATGTCATTGTCTGCACTCAGTCTCATGCTGTAAAGCTTTCTTAGCAGAAATAACTTGTGATTTAAGCTGGGTCTTTCATGTAGCTTTCTTAATGCTTCCCACATTCCCTGTGCTGTATCCTCCTTCCTTATATGGATCAATTGAGAATCTTCCACTAATAGGCTGATAGTAGCTCTTGCGTGTCTATTTTTCTTATCCCAATTCTGATTATTATCATTGGGTCTATCTGTAGTAATTACTTCCTGTAAATCATCTTTAGACAATAACATCTCCAATTTGAACTTCCATAACTAATAGTTCTCATTATTCAGCTTAGCTACTGTGAGTTTTAGTTCTGTGCTATTCATTATTATTAAGTTGTCTTACTTGTTTGGAGAGAATTGTTCTGAAGAATTCTTCTGCATTCACCATGGTCTTGCTGAATTTTTCAATGTCCTGGATGTCTGGGATCTTGGGATGTTTGGGATCTTTGGCTGTCTGGGAATCTTGGATGTTTCGGAATCTTCAGGTGCCTGGGATCCTGGGATCTTGGGGTGCCTGGGCCCACAACCTGTTGCACAGCTTCTAGGTTCCCAGGTGCAGAACAAAGTTCACAGAGAAGATTAGATGGGATAACAACTCTTTACTTCTTAGAGAACGTAAGGTAATGATAAGCACAGTGATACAGCATTACATCAGGAAGAGAAAGAAAAACCAGAAAGAAACAAAAGACTTATATAGAGAAAATACAGTGAGTAAGGAAACTTTACACAATATCGCCATCTACTGTTAGATCAGCATAAAGTCCTCCTTCACACAAACATAGAAGTCCTTGTCTGTTGCATATACCAACACCAACAAGACAATCACCCAAATTATACTACTAAAGCAACACTTGAGTGGTTTAAGGGGAAACGTGCAAATCTATTGGAGTCATCTAGTCAAAGCTCAGACCTAAATCCAATTGAGAATCATTGGTCAGACTTAAATATTGCAATTCATCAGAGGAAACCATCTAACTTGAAGGAGCTGGAGCAGTTTTGCCTTGAGGAATGAGCAAAAATCTCAATGGCAAGATGCGGAAAGCTCACAGAGACTTATCCAAAATGCCTTGTAGCTGTAATTGCTGCAAAAGAAGTCCTTACAAAATACTGACTTGGGGGGAATAGTTATGCGCACTGAAGTTTTCAGTTATTTTGTCCTATTATTGATTGCTTGTCAATAAAATGAAAAACTAATGTTACAGTTATAGGCATATTCTTTAAAAGAGCTAATGCAAACCCTAAAAAAACCCCAAGACTGAAATTCCAGGTTGGCAGGTTGCAAAACATGAAAAATAACAAGTGATTGAATACTATTGAATACCTAATATACTATTAGGAAGGTATGGACAAAATACTGCAAAGTAATAATGCTTTAAAAAATAGAAGTATTAATAGTTTATTTTTAGCAATTAACACAAGGCAAAGTCAATGGACAAGAGGGAAATCTCAATCAAAATTACATATCTGGTGTGACCAGTCTTTGTCTACAAAACAGCATAAAAGCATAAATTTTCTAAGTACATCTGCACACAGTATTTGAAGGAATTCAGCAGGTGTATGTTCTAAATATCTTGGAAAAACAACCACAGCTGGCTAGGCAAGGAAGAATTACAGCTGGCCAGCCATGTATGGGTAGTCGGGAGGAACTTTAAGAGAGGAAGTGTGGCGCCCCTGACCTGGTCAGGCACCACAGAGTATTGCACCCATGCGGGAGCAATGCTTCCAGGTAATCTCCAAACGCCAGGATGAGGTGCACACACAAACATATAGTGATCAGGCCTCCCACATTACCAGAGGGGACCCTTGAGTAGCCAGAAGGAGTTAACTTTCAATTCCCAGCTGGGGGTGTGTTCAGGGGCTGGTTGCTAGGAAGCAGGGCAGAGAGAGAGAGGAAGAGGAGAGTCGAGAGGAAGAAGTTGAAGTGTGTGGAAGGGAGCAGAGGAGCTCTCGTGTCAGACAGGTCCTGAGGAGTGCAGTAGCTGAAAGCGGGGGAGAAAGGAGTACCGTGGGTCGGCCTGAAAATCATCCAGAGAGAAGGGTGGCTGAGTACGGAGATCCCGGTATCCGAGCACACAAGGGGAACTAGGTCCCCAGTACAGGCAGCAGATCATCCAGAGCTGCTTAACCTACAGGTGGGGGGGGGTACTTCATGCCCTCACCACGACTACACAGAGCTTGAGCCAAGCAGCAATCACCAGGCCCATAAGGGGACAGGGCCAGAAGCCATCCCACCAAGGCCACGCTGCCGGCAGACGAGCCAGAGAGAGGGGAGCAGGGTGGTAACAGCTTCCCTGGAGGGGTCCTACCACGCTTCAAGCAAAGGATCCTCCTAAAACAGAAAGAGTGCAAGGAAGGCGAGTGGACAGCTACCCTCAGAACGGCCTCCTGGAATTCCTGGTTCAACCTGGTTATCACAGTGTCGCCCGGGCATCTCACCGTGACCTCCAAACAGTGAGTAAACACGTTGAAAGACTTCTTGGACTGTGTTTGAGTCATTCTGCGACCTGTGGTCCCACACACATACACCGGGGCCTGGGGCTTGCCTCACTCTCAGGGGGCTAATATACTGACTGCACCCACCATCAGCCCCAGGCATCCCTTAATCTGCAGTGGCGGTCCCCGCTGACCGCAATACTGAGAGTGGCGTCACGACAATCCTAGAAGAAGGTTCCCTACCTGTGACCAGACTGTTCCATCCACGTGGAGTCCCTGAAGGTACTGCACCGACACATACTAGCGGGGCTTCACAACTTCTGGCGTCACGAACAGGATAAGGACTAGACCTGTTCAGACAGGTGACCGTGTGCCTCAGAGGTCCGACCGCAAAAATTGAACCGCCGCCATATTGCCATCTTCAAAAGCGCGCGCTGCAGCCCGCGCGAGGGAGAAGAGCACCGCCCACGAAGAGGTGTGGCCGCCCCAGAACCCCCACAATTCGGAGAGCGTTCTGATCCAGGAAGTGGAAAGGGGGCGCGGAGATTTTTGAAGAAAAATGGACGCTGCAGGAGGTAATGCCCCTGGTCAGGGCGACGCAGCCCAAGCGATGCCAGCCCCCGTCGCGCTGGACGCAGCAGCGCCTGGTGCCGGTGCCGCGGTCGCAGCCGCGCCGGCTGAAATCTCCCCCATAATGCCAGTTTCCTTGCTGTATGTCCCAGGAGCGCAATGGCTGCCCCAATATGCCGGTAAAATAGACACGCTGACCGGGTTTAAGAAGAAGATCAACACCCTGCTAGACATGCACGCGATGACTGGTAAGCAGAGGGCCGCTGTGGTGCTGGGACAATTGACTGAGGCAGCAGAATTGGAAGCTGAGTCCTGGACCAATGATGACCGGAGCTCTGTTGAGACCATCTTTGCCAAACTAGCAGCTGCTTTTGAACACCGCACCGAGGGAGAGCTGAGGACGGACTTCTATAACTGCCGGCAGAAGCCCCAAGATAGCATAAGAGCCTATGCCCTCAGGCTGCAGGCTGCACTGCGGGCTCTCAAGCTGGTGGACCCTGTCAGTGATCAGGAAGGAAACCGGATGATGAAGGAACAATTCTTGCGGGGCCTGCGTTCTCCTGAGGATGGGAAGCAGATGAAGCTGTGGTCCCTGGAACACCCTGACGTGGACTTTGCCATTCTGAAAGACAGGGCAGTGAAAGCACTCCAACCTCCTGTGGACACAGACCCCGTCGCACCAGCATGGCCTGCCAGTTCCACGGCTGCAGGAGCGGAATCCTCCTCGCAGGCCCTGGTAACTGCAAAAGGACTCAACACGCCAGCAGAGACCATAAATACACTATCCTCCCAGGTGCAACAGCTCACTAAGGACGTCGCACAAATCCTGAAAGCAATGCAGTTGCCCCCAGAGACCAAAGTCCCTCATCGGATCCTGCTAGCTGACAACCCAGAGGACGTCCCTTGGATGCGGAGGAGAAGAGGTCCCCCAACCCGAGGCAGGAGCAGTGATCGCTATGACTCATCTGGACAACCCATCTGTCGTCGTTGCCAGGAGGCAGGACACTATGCAAGGGCCTGTCCTTTAAACGAGCCAAACCTGGGGCCGGGGGCCAGTCCTCAGGATTAAGAAGATCAGGCCCAAGTCGCTGCTGTGATCAGTACGTGGGTGGACGTCCTGTCCTGTCCATCGTCCTGGACGGGATCCCTACCCCGGCGTTATTGGACACCGGCTCTCAGGTCACCACGATCCCGTATGTCCTTTATCGGAGGTTTTGGTCGGACGACGATCTCCGACCACCGGACCCCTCCCTCACCATCTATGCTGCCAACGGACAACCTATAGACCAGATCGGGGTCAAAGAGGTAACCATAAAGGTGGGAAGGCAGGAAATGAAGGGACAAGGACTGATTGTTGTGGACACTGATATTAGAGAAAGGAACCCGCAAATGATTTTAGGCACTAATGTCATAGAAAATTGCCTAGGGGAAGTGTTGTTGTTGCTTCACCAGATTGTTGAAGGTGCTGAGGGCAGGTCGCAAAGAGCCTTGCAAAAGGAGATCCGAATCATTCTGAGGAAGCAACAGGTAAAACAGGCTGGCGGTGAGATTGGTAGTGTACGGGTGATGGATGCTAACCCCATTGTGATACCCCCACGGAGTGAAATGATGATGTGGTGTAGAGCAGCGGTAGGTCTCAGAGGACAAGATTACCAGGCTGTACTAGAGCCCACTCATTCAGACCACTGGCCCACGATTCTGACAGCCAGGGGGGTAGTTGATGTACACAAGGGACGAGTGCCTGTACGAGTGTTGAACTGTGGGGAGGAGGAAGCCAGACTACCAAGGTACGCTACCATAGCCAAACTGTTTACATGCTCAGATGACGCCATAACACCTGTAGGTCCCCTGACACAAGCTGACTCAAAAGAGGGCGAGACCTCCCAAAAGCAGTTAGAGGATTGGTGCCAGAAACTACACGTGGGGACTGACTCTACACCCGACTACCAGAAACATGGGGTTTACAGGGTCGTGCAGGAATACGAGCAGGTCTTTAGTAAGAACCCACTAGACTTTGGTAGGATCAAAGGGGTGCAACATCACATACCCACAGGCAGTCATCCTCCCATTAAGGAAAGACATAGGCCTATTCCACCAGCCCATTACCAGCGCACAAAGGACATGCTGAAGGACATGAAGGAGGCAGGCGTCATAAGGGACAGTTGTAGCCCCTGGGCGGCTCCCCTGGTCCTGGTAAGAAAGAAGGATGGCACGATGAGGATGTGTGTGGATTACAGACGGATAAATCAGATAACACACAAGGATGCCTACCCTTTGCCAAGGATAGAGGAATCCCTCGCTGCCTTGAAAGCCTCTAACTACTTTTCTACCCTAGATCTTACTAGTGGCTACTGGCAAGTATCTGTAGCAGAAGAAGATCGGGAGAAGACGGCCTTCACCACCCCAATGGGCCTCTGTGAGTTCAACAGCATGCCATTTGGACTCTGCAATGCCCCCGGGACCTTCCAGAGGCTTATGGAATGCTGCCTAGGGCACCTCAACTTTGAAACCGTCCTGCTCTACCTGGATGATGTCATCGTGTACTCCAAGACCTACGAGGACCACCTGAAACACCTGGCTGAAGTCTTTGAAGCACTATCCCGATATGGAATGAAGCTGAAACCATCCAAGTGCCATTTACTGAAGCCAAAGGTCCAGTACCTAGGTCACATGGTCAGTGCAGAAGGAGTAGCACCGGACCCAGAGAAGGTCACAGTCATCCAGGAATGGCCCACACCTACTACCGTCCGGGAGGTACGTCAGTTCCTTGGCTTGGTAGGCTACTACAGAAGGTTCATCAAGGGCTACACGAAAATGGCAGCGCCTTTGCAAGAGCTCCTGGTAGGCCACCCAAAGAAGAGAGGAAAGATCTCCGGCCCGCCATTTCACTGGGGAGAAGCAGAAGAACACTCCTTCAGACAAATGAAAGGGGCCTTGACGGGTGAAGAGATCCTAGCCTACCCTGACTACGGTCTGCCATTCGTACTGTACACCGATGCCAGTAATGTGGGACTGGGAGCAGTGCTTTCACAGGTGCAGGGAGGCAAAGAGCGTGTGATTGCTTACGCCAGCAGGAAGCTCAGGCCTACTGAAAGAAACCCGGAGAATTATAGCTCATTCAAGCTAGAGTTCCTGGCCATGGTATGGGCTATCACAGAGCGGTTCAAGCACTACCTGGCAGCCACCAAATTCACTGTCTTCACGGACAACAACCCCCTGACCCACTTGGATACTGCTAAATTGGGTGCCATGGAGCAGCGTTGGGTAGCCCGACTGGCGAATTATGACTTTACTGTCAAGTATCGAGCTGGCCGCAAGAACGGCAACGCAGATGCTCTGTCCAGGATGCCTCACCTAGCAGACGAGGGTGAAGATGTAGATGATCTTGAAGAGATTGAGCTGCCAGCGTTCCATCGCCATGGAGCAAAACAGTGTCGGCAGTCGCGTGCCAACCGCCAAGAGGTGACCCTGAACCCACTACCTCACTACAACTGGAAGGAGACCCAGGAAAATGATCCAGCGGTAGGCTTGGTAAAGAAACTGATCAGCCAGCCGGGCGCCAGCCTTGACAAAGGAGCCCCACCTGAGGCACAGTACCTATGGAAGGAGAGGGGTCGATTATTCATCTATCAAGACAAACTTTACAGGAGCATCATTGACCCGAGGACGCATGAGAAGGTGTGGCAAGTGATTGTACCACAGAAGGATACGAGGATGGTGCTAGAAGCCTATCACAATGGTGCAGGCCACTTTGGTTGGAAGAAACTGGAGGCCCTACTTAAAGTAAGATTCTACTGGGTGGGTATGAGATCTGCCCTAGAGAAGTGGTGTCGAAACTGCGGGCCCTGCAATCTTAGAAGAAAAGACCAGCACAGCCAGAGAGCACCACTCCAGCCAATCCAAACTAAACGGCCCCTGGAGATCGTGGCCCTGGACCATGTAAAGTTGGCACCCAGCAGACAAGGCTACAACTACGCTCTCACTATGGTTGACCACTACTCCAGATTCCTGGTGGTAGTACCAGTCAAGGACTTGACAGGTCAAACTGCAGCCAAAGCTTTCCAGACACACTTCTGTCGACCACATGGCTATCCAGATCAAGTGCTCACTGACCAAGGACCAGCCTTTGAAGCTGAAGTGTTTAAGGAGTTTTGCAACCTTTACGGCTGCCAGAAGATCCGTACCACGCCTTACCATCCTCAGACCAATGGCATGTGTGAGAAGATGAACCACATCATTCTCGACCTTCTGAAGACTCTCCCACTAGAAGAACGAAGTCAGTGGCCGGAAAAACTGCCCGATCTAGTGGACATGTATAACAACATCCCTGTGAGTTCCACGAACTGCACACCGGCATATCTAATGAGGGCCAGACCAGGGAGATTGCCAGTAGATCTGGAAATGGGAGTTGAGACCCCTGAAGACCATCTACAAGGTGCTGATTGGGATTCCAACCGCCAAGCCCAATACAAGAAAGTACAAGAGTGTGTGGAGCGAAGCCTGACTCAGCAGCGTGAGAAACAAGAAAAGGCCTACAATCGAAAAGCACCTGCTGTTCCTTTGATGCCAGGAGATATAGTTCTCAAAAGAAAGAGAAGACGTCATAAACTTGACAATCACTGGGAAGAAGAACCCTATACTGTGTTACCATCGACGCTTAGCAATGAAAAGACATGCCTTATCAGCAAAGATGGAGGAAAAACAACAGCTGTCGTTTCTAGAGATCGCTTAAAGAAATGTCCTGAACAACTAAGAATCCCTGAAGAAATTCCCAACCCTTTGCCAGTTCAAGAACCAAAAGAAAAGATGATCCATACTGTACTTGGAGATTTTCCAGCAAGTTGGCCTCAATACAATGGAGCAGTAGTTATTCCGGTTATTACATTCCCTCAATCTAGAGAAGTAAGAGACCCAGAAGAACCTGTTCAGAACCTGGAAGAGCCAAATGTAGCTGAAGCAGAAGACCATGCACTGGTATCAATACCCAGTACACCCATTATTCACATCGAGACACATACATCGGGTGGGAGGACACAACCTCAGACAGATGACAGTATAGTACTGCGTAGATCAACCCGCAGCAACTTTGGTCAGCTCCCATTACGCTATAGAGAAAGTACAGTTTAGTTCAAAGTGACTGTATGAAATGTAATGTTTAACCTGTTTACAGTTAGGTAACGTTTAAGCGAAATGTGCCCACAAGGACTATTGTGAGACCTCTTTAAAATGTTTTCTTTGCACTAGTTCACGTGCACTTTAAAAAATGGACTACCGGTTATGAACTGGCTTTAACCACAAACTTTTGCATTGTAAAAAGTTACCTCCTTGGTATCAACCACAGAGTCTGCCTGTTGAGGGGCATGGCTCTGCACCAACAAGGGGGCACGCCTGTTTATGGGGCCTGCCCTCCAACACTCGGAAGCGGGTACGCCTGTTTATGGGGCCTACCTTACACCACTCTCCTCAGGAGAGGAAGATTGGAGGAAAGGTCTGGGGAATGTGATGGCCCAGACCTGGTCACCAAAAGGACCGGCGACCTACCTCCTGGAGGTTTTTGGGTGGGGTTCGGACATGTGGGTGGTTGGTGGTGGAATGGTACCTGGTATGTTTAAATGTAAATAATTGCCCCTGTGTGGGAAAAGTTTGTATTTACCTTTTTCTCTTGTCTTTGCAGCCCGAGGACGTGCTGATGATAACTAAGGGGGAATGTGGCGCCCCTGACCTGGTCAGGCACCACAGAGTATTGCACCCATGCGGGAGCAATGCTTCCAGGTAATCTCCAAAGGCCAGGATGAGGTGCACACACAAACATATAGTGATCAGGCCTCCCACATTACCAGAGGGGACCCTTGAGTAGCCAGAAGGAGTTAACTTTCAATTCCCAGCTGGGGGTGTGTTCAGGGGCTGGTTGCTAGGAAGCAGGGCAGAGAGAGAGAGGAAGAGGAGAGTCGAGAGGAAGAAGTTGAAGTGTGTGGAAGGGAGCAGAGGAGCTCTCGTGTCAGACAGGTCCTGAGGAGTGCAGTAGCTGAAAGCGGGGGAGAAAGGAGTACCGTGGGTCGGCCTGAAAATCATCCAGAGAGAAGGGTGGCTGAGTACGGAGATCCCGGTATCCGAGCACACAAGGGGAACTAGGTCCCCAGTACAGGCAGCAGATCATCCAGAGCTGCTTAACCTACAGGTGGGGGGGGGTACTTCATGCCCTCACCACGACTACACAGAGCTTGAGCCAAGCAGCAATCACCAGGCCCATAAGGGGACAGGGCCAGAAGCCATCCCACCAAGGCCACGCTGCCGGCAGATGAGCCAGAGAGAGGGGAGCAGGGTGGTAACAGCTTCCCTGGAGGGGTCCTACCACGCTTCAAGCAAAGGATCCTCCTAAAACAGAAAGAGTGCAAGGAAGGCGAGTGGACAGCTACCCTCAGAACGGCCTCCTGGAATTCCTGGTTCAACCTGGTTATCACAGTGTCGCCCGGGCATCTCACCGTGACCTCCAAACAGTGAGTAAACACGTTGAAAGACTTCTTGGACTGTGTTTGAGTCATTCTGCGACCTGTGGTCCCACACACATACACCTGGGCCTGGGGCTTGCCTCACTCTCAGGGGGCTAATATACTGACTGCACCCACCATCAGCCCCAGGCATCCCTTAATCTGCAGTGGCGGTCCCCGCTGACCGCAATACTGAGAGTGGCGTCACGACAATCCTAGAAGAAGGTTCCCTACCTGTGACCAGACTGTTCCATCCACGTGGAGTCCCTGAAGGTACTGCACCGACACATACTAGCGGGGCTTCACAGAAGCAGTAAAGGGGGTAGCCAGTGTGACGCCCCTGACCTGGTCAGGCACCACTGAGTACTGCACCCATGCTGGGTCAGTTCTTTCAGGTAATCCCAAAGGCTGGAATGGGGTGTGTACCCACAGACACATAGCAACCAGGTCTCCCACACCTTGAGAGGGGACCCTTGGGCAGACCCAAGAGGGGGCTTGCCTCCACATCTCACAAGGGGTGTAGTGGAGGGGCTGGGAGCATAGGTTGCAGAGGCTGTCAGGAAAATAAGGGGAGTGAGCCAGTCTGGTAGCAGTGAGCAGCGGTTGCTAGGAGACGCAGGCACGCGCGCACACTCTAGTCAGACCCTGCACATGAAGTAGCTGTTAGCGGGGGAGAACGGTTACCAGTCAGTCAGCCAGAAAGACGCTGAGGGAGTCAGTCGGTCGAGTACTGGGACTCCTGGTGACTAGGCACGCATGGGGAACAGGTCCCTAGAGTAGACATCCATTTATTGATCTGCTAAACCTGCCGGTGAGGGGAACTACAAGTCCCTCACCAGCCAACTAGAGTCCGAGCCTCAGCAGCAACGAGGGGGTCCATAAGGAGGATCGAGCCTGGAGCCATCTCCCTTGGTTCACGCTGCCTGCAAACGGGCCAAAAAGGGGAGAAAAGGCAGTAGCAACTTTCCTGGATGAATCCCACGGTACTTTTAAGTCAGGGGTTATCCGAAACAAGAAGTGCTAGGAAGGCGAGTTAACGGTTATCCTTAGATCGGCCTAAAGGATACCTGGTTTTCACCTGGTTAATCTCAACATCGCCCGGGTACCTCACAAAATCATCAAATAGTGAGTTAAAGCAAGTTGAAAGACATTTTGGACTGAGACTGAGTTATTCTGGAACCTGTTGTTCTACACACCTGAGCCCCTGGGGCCAGCCTCACTCACGGGAGGCCACACCATCCGACTCCATCAGCCCCAGATGCTCATTAAAACTGCAGTGGCGGTCACCCATATCCCTGACCGCAAACCATGAGTGGCGTCACGACTCATATTCGTACAAAACCAACATACCTGTTGCCAGAAATACCAAAGTAAAGACCCTGTGGCATCCCTGGAGGTGGAGTGATGTCCCTGAGGTGACTGCTGCAGGTGGGCTATACACCAGTAGAACCAGAGAAGAGCTTTGTGCTCTCGGACACTTGGGGAGACTCAGCCCCTGAAAGCTGAATATGCTCATGCATCCGTCTTCGCCCGTCAATTTTGAAGCTTGGGACCTTACTACTTAATGTCCATTATCTGGACCCTTCTGTCTGGGGCCACTTCATTAGAAGACCAGTCTTTAGCCTAAGGGGCACTTTGCACACTACGACATCGCAAGCCGATGCTTGCGATGCCGAGCACGATAGTTCCCGCCCCCGTCGCAGCTGCGATATCATGGTGATAGCTGGCGTAGCGAACATTATCGCTACGCAAGCTTCACATGCACTCACCTGCCCTGCGACGTCGCTCTGGCCGGCGAACTGCCTCCTTATTAAGGGGGCGGGTCGTGCGGCGTCATAGCGACGTCACACGGCAGGCGGCCAATAGAAGCGGAGGGGTGGAGATGAGCGGGACGTAAACATTCCGCCCACCTCCGTCCTTCCGCATAGCCGGCGTGAGCCGCAGGACGCAGGTAAGGTGATGTTCCTCGCTCCTGCGGCTTCACACACAGTGATGTGTGCTGCCTCAGGAACGCGGAACAACATCGTAACATCAGTCCTTCCGAAATTATGGAAATGACCGACGCTACACCGATGATATGATTTGGGCGTTTTTGCGCTCCTTAATTGTATCAAAAAGGATTTACACACTACGATATCGACTGCGACACCGGATGTACGTCACTTTCGATTTGACCCCACCGACATCACAGCTGCGATGTCGTAGTGTGTAAAGTGCCCCTAAGTGTTCTGTCACATTCTGTGTCCCTGTCAACACTTCAGGATCACACTATTTCCAATACGATCTCCTTTTCATCTGTCCCAGGTCACCCACTGCATGCTGCTTCGACGACCTAGAGACCATACGTCTGTTTTGGTCATGCACTGACTCTTCACTAACGTTCTAGAAAGAATGGTCTCTTTGCTTATAAACTAACTCCTCCAATTCTGGGCTAATCCTAAAACTTAACTATCTCTTATCCTACAGTCTGGCAATTACATAAACAAGTGCTATATGATATACATTACAACATATTTCCCTATACAGCCTTACTGTACATTATACATGAACACATGACTATACATCACATTACCATCACAGCACTACTCAACAATACAGCAATGCGACTGGTGTCTTAAGGGAAAGAAATTCAACAGCACTCAGTTCACCTCCTTACATACACAACCCCATACATCGCCCCATGTAATAAAGGATCTTACTGAACATATAGATGCCATACAAACAGAAAAGCACCCTTAGTGAGGGGGAGATGAGACATTGAATATGTTACTTGGAATGGCATTAGTGCTATAAGTACTATAGCTATAGCCGTGAGCACACATTTTGATCAAATTCTTTGAGCTCATCTGTCCGGACAAGATAACCTCTTCAGATGAGACTATGCACTACAGTAGCATTTGAGGGGTTAAATTGATAATATTATCAGCTAAATGACCACTTTGGATCCCAATGTATGTTTTATTGTTCAATTTCTGTAAGTCATCGCCACTATCAAGCACAGGGGGAGAAGGATATAATAGTTTATTACGCAGCGATGTCTTATGCCAGAGGCAGCGAAAACATACTGGTTACATGGAGTTCAGTCAGCAGAGAATCTGAAAGCTCATTCTGAGAGGCTCAGAGAAAGATATTAACTGGACCTCATGTTTTAACTATAACTTTTCAATTCTTTGACTTCAGGTTTAATTTTTCATATTCCAAATTTGGATTTCTTTTTTTTAATAATGGTATTGTAGAAACCAGGAAAAGAATTGAAGAAATAAGTGTAACGTCTGCCTGGAAGCACAGTCTCAGGATAGCTGTCATGGACAGGCTAAAGGCAAGCTGCTCACTAAGGGCTAGCACACATGGCGAGTAATACGGAGCGAGAGGAATGCGATTAAAAAAAATTGCATTCCTTGAGGCAGATCCGGCCCACAAAAGAGTTAGCTCTCCTGTCCCTCGGGAATGTTTCTGCTTCAGGGTTTAGGAAAGGTTTATTAAGACATTTTTTAACAGCTGCCAGAAACCTAATTCCAAGATATTGGAAGCAAACTAGAATCCCATCACGGGATGAATTCATAGCAGAGTGCAACGAGATCTTCAGGATGGAGACCTTGATAGGTCAGACTCTCGGCAACAAGGACAAAGTTGATGCTACGTGGGCCCCGTGGATCATGTTCAGGGACTCACCGGATATGGGTCTATGGATTCGCGGGGGGGCAGGTATGTAGGTAATTTTCCATTCTCTTATTTCTGTACCTAGAAGGTTAGCCTTGAAAATGTGGTTTTGATGTAGGAGGGCGCGTCCACTCGTGTGGGAACTCTTTGTACCCTTCCCCTTTCATCTTACTTTCCCACGTTTCTGTTGTCTTTACTGTCTCTGAATTCTTCTTCCACCTCCTCTTCTTTATCTCTTTTTTTTCAACTTGTTCTTCCTATTTCAAACACATACGAATTGTACTTGTTATTTTTGGTCGCCAGTGGCGCAGGTGTAGTCAAAGAACTGTTGTGTTTTTAGCAGCTAGCTTGGATATATACCTTCAGCCTGCGCGCTGTGCAATTGTTTGATTATCTTCTTCTATTCTAATAAACTTTGATTTGAACAAAAAAAATTGCATTCCACTCGGATCAATATTACTCTATGGGACAGCATTAGCGATTTTTTTCTCAGCCCTAATCGGACCGAGAAAACAATCGCAGCATGCTGAGGGTGCACTGCGATCCTGTTTGACTTGCACCCATTCATTCTATGGAGGCGAGAGAAACATTGCATTGCACTCACATTACAGCGGAGTGCCATGCGATTCTCGCATGAGTCGGCAACGGAGGAGATGGGGAGATAAATCCCTCCCTCTGCTTCGCAGAGCCGGCCCTCCACTCCAAAGCTGTGGTCTGATCGCAGGATCGGACCACAGTCGCATGACACTTGGCTCCTGCTGTGCTGCGAGTGTTAGCCGAATGTCATGCGAGCACTCGCACTAATCCCCTTGTGGCCCCAGCCTAAGCAGGATCCCGAGAATCCTAAAACCCTTTAACCCCTATACGGGGATTTGGAATTACTAGAGGGCCTTGGAGATCGCTACCTGTGGAAGGCTGCAATTCCATAAAGAGTAGTCATCAGGCAGGGTCAAACCAGGAGATACAGAAAAGGGACAAAATCAGCAGACAAGAGCATAGTCAGGAATCAGGCTCAAAATCCGAGATGCTAGCGACACAGGCAGGAGAGTAGTCAGAGAGCAGGCAGGGGTCAAAATACAGGGATCAATATAAAGAGCAGGGCAAGAACCAGAGAAAATCAGGATAAACTAGACTCTATATGTAGTGTCGACCAACAGACAGGAGGAGGAATAAAAAGGATGTGGTGCCTTCCCACTGGTTGTGGCTGAAAGGTGGTAACTTCAGCTGGATGGCACATGCCACCACAGTCAGCCATTGGTACTGCAGGTCCCAGCGAAACCCAGCTTAGTCGATGGGCGGAGCCTGCACCCACCAGAGTTACTGGTACTCACTCGTCCCCTATCACCAGCACCACCCACTGCGGGAATACGGTGGCGCCTGGTGACCGAAGTAGAAGTCACAGGAGCAGACTCTGGCTGAGATGTGACAAGAGGTGATTGCTGGTAGCACTACACAATCTTGCAAGGTCAAAAGTTTGGACAGATGTCAAAGATGTATTGCAATCAGCTAGATCTGGGGTACAAGAAAAATAAAATCAGGCAGATAGGATATAAAAATTCTGTAGCTACAGCTTTCTCATCATCATAGCTGGCAACATAAAGTCAATTAATAGATTTAGATAACGTGCCCCCTGGTGAGGTTGGTCAAGCATGATTATTATGCATGTGGCACTGTGCATCCAGACCAGCTCCATCACTCCACTCCCCATCCTTATGCTTTGTGGCTATGACATGATGACATTGCTGAAGCATGGAGTAATAAATTTATTATACAGTGCGGTGCTTGTGATGTTGAGCAGAAAAATGTTTCTGTGTAACTAGCTTGTCCTAATAGCTACTAGAACAGGACAATTAAACCATTATTTCACTCCCTTAGTCTTGATTGATGCCAAGATCAGTAACATTTGAGCAATGACCGTATTCTTACTACTTTTATAGTATTGTTCTTTTTGCTTATATAGTGCCAATATATTCATAGCCCATATAAAAATTGTCACCATTCACATTGGTTCTCTCAGGCACATGCAATGGGGACAGTTTTCTAGGAAGTATTAGCCTGACAGAATTTTTTTTCATTTATATTTTAAAGTGAACCTTTCATCAGATTTGTCCTTTATAAGCTGCAACCACCACCTGCGAGCTCTTATATACAGCATTCTAGAATTTTGTATTTAAGTGTCCAAGCTGATCTGTAGAACGTAAAAATCAGCTTTTATTATACTCACCCCGATCCAATGGGTGTCATTGGTCTCGGTCCGGTGCCTCCTCTCTGCTGCCATCGCCATCCTCCTTCCCTGCTCTGTGTGCATGACACGTTCTACGTCATGCACACAGAGCCTGCCATTGCGCTCCCGCGCACTCACACTTCTCTCTGCCCTGCTGAGGGAATATGAAAGTATTGTAGTGTGCATGTGTGGGTATTCTTTGATATTTCTCTGAGCATGGACATTATAGTACTTTGCTCTGCTTGCAGCAGGACAGAGAGAAATGTTCGCACGCAGGAGCACAGTACATACTATGTGTGGATGGCATACTGTGGGTACGGAAAGTATTCAGATCCCTTTAAATTTTTCACTCATTCTTTCATTGCAGCCGTTTGGTAAATTCAAAAAATTTCATTTTTTTGTCTCAGTAAAGTACACTCTGCACCCCATCTTGACAGAAAAAAAACAAATGTAGAAATGTTTGCAAATTTATTAAACAAGAAAAATTGAAATATCACATGGTCATAAGTATTCAGTATTTGTTCAGTGTTGAGTAGAAGCACCCTCCCTTTTGAGCTAGTACAGCCACGAGTCTTCTTGACAATGATGTAACAAGTTTTTCACACCTGGATTTGGGGATCCTCTGCCAATCTTCCTTGCAGATCCTCTCCAGTTCCATCAGGTTGGATGGTGAACGTTGTTGGTCAGCCATTTTCAGGTCTCGCCAGAGATGCTCAATTGGGCTTAGGTCAGGGCTCTGGCTGGGCCAGTCAAGAATGGTCACAGAGTTGTTCTGAAGCAACTCGTTTGTTATTTTAGCTGAGTGCTTAGGGTCATTGTCTTGTTGGAAGGTGAACTTTCGGCCAAGTCTGAGGTCCAGAGCACTGTGGAAGAGGTTTTCTTCCAGGATATCTCTGTAGTTGGCTGCATTTATCTTTCCTTCAATTGCAACCAGTTGTCCTGTCCCTGCAGCTGAAAAACATCTCCATAGCATGATGCTTCCACCATCATGTTTCACTGTTGGGATTGTATTGGGCAGATGATGAGCAGTGCCTGGTTTTCTCCACACATACTGCTTAGAATTATCACCAAAAAGTTCTATCTTCATTTCATCAGACCAGAGAATCTTATTTCTCATTGTCTGGGAGTCCTTCATGTGTTTTTCTGCAAACTCTATGTGGGATTTCATATGTCTTGCACTGAGGAGAGGCTTCCGTTGGGCCACTCTGACATAAAGGCCCAACTGGTGGAGGGCTGCAGTGATAGTTGATTTTGTGGAAGTTTCTCTCATCTCCCTACTGCATCTCTGGATCTCAGCCACAGTGATCTTGGGGTTCTTCTTTACCTCTCTCACTAAGGCTCTTGTCCCACGATTGCTCAGTTTGGCTGGATGGCCAGGTCTAGGAACAGTTCTGGTGGACCTAAACTTCTTCCATTTAAGGGTTATGCAGGTCACTGTGCTCTTAGAAACATTGAGTACTGCAGAAATTCTTTTGTAACCTTGGCCAGATCGGTGCCTTGCCTCAATTCTGTCTCTGAGCTCCTTGGGAAGTTCCTTGACCTCATGATTCTCTTATGGTCTTACATGCACTGTGAGCTATGAGGTCTTATATAGACAGGTGTGTGCCTTTCCAATTCAAGTCCTATCAGTTTAATTAAACACAGCTGGAATCCAATGAAGGAGTAGAACCATCTCAAGGAGGATCACAAGGAAATGGACAGCATGTGACTTAAATATAAGTGAGCAAAGGGTCTGAATACTTATGACCATATGAGTTTTTTTGTATAATAAATTTGCAAAAATTTCCACATTTCTGTTTTTTTCTGTCAAGATGGGGTGCAGAGTGTACATTAATGAGAAAAAAATGAACTTTTTTGAATTTACCAAATGGCTGCAATGAAACAAAGAGAGAATAATTTAAAGAGGTCTGAATACTTTATGTACCCAACGTAGGATGCGTTATCCACACGAAGTAAGAAGGAGAACGGCGAGTGTAAGAAGATTGGAGGCACTGGATCGAGACCAACGAAACTGATCGGACCGGACCACTCCGCAGGTGAATGTAAACTGTTTTTCACATTATACAGATCGGCTTGGGCATTTCATACAGTATTTTAGAACATCTATATATATAATTGCCTTATTCTGTCTGTCTGTCTGTCTGTCTTGCTCCAAAATTGTGTCCCGGGACATGTCCTTACGGTGACAAACAGCGGATTGGCTGCTGGCCTCGCCATGTCCCCGCCCCCCTGCACGGATTGGCTGCTCGCCTCGCCTTGGCTCCTCCCCCCCGCACGGATTGGCCGCTCGCCTCGCCTCGGGCCCTCCCCCCCTCGCACGGAATTGCCATGTCGTTACGGAGACAAACAGCGGATTGGCCACTGGGCTCGCCATGGCCCCGCCCCCCCGCACGGCTTCACGGATTCGCCATGGCCCCACCCCCCCACACAGATTGGGCGCTCGCCTCGGCTCTTCCCCCCCGCACGGATTGGCCGATCGCCCAGGCTCCGCCCCCCACAACGAGGTGAGCGCATCAAGGTCCTGCGGCAGAACACACACACACACACACACACCAGATCGCATCCACATACTCACAACATCCCGTGATATCGCTTGCTTCTCGGCAGCGATCCTGTGCGTGCAGTGATCTTCCAGGACCTGCCGGAGGATCACATGGCCGGAAGCATGTGGTATCTCCGGATGTTGTGATTGTGTCAGCGCGTGTATGCGAACGGATGTGTGTGAGTGTATGCGATCGGATGTGTGTGAGTGTATGCGATCGGATGTGTGTGAGTGTATGCGATCGGATGTGTGTGAGTGTATGCGATCGGATGTGTGTGAGTGTGTGTGTGAGTGTATGCGATCGGATCCGTGAGTGTCAGCAGAGGAGCATGGCGTGCAGCACAGCTGCTGGGACCACCCACCGGTGGGCACAGGGAGAAGTGAGGTGTGTGTGTGAGTGTATGCGATCAGATGTGTGCGTGTTTAATGTCTGATGTGTGACTGTGGAGCACGATGGGGAGTGCGCAGCATGGGGGATGGAGCACGATGGGGAGTGCGCAGCATGGGAGATAGAGCACGTTTGGGAGTGCGCAGCATAGGGGATGGAGCACGATGGGGAGTGCGCAGCATGGGGGATGGAGCACAATGGGGGTTGCGCAGCATGGGGGATGGAGCACGATGGGGAGTGGGGATGGAGCACGATGAGGGGTGCGCAGCATGGGGGATGGAGCACGATGGGGAGTGCGCAGCATGGGAGATGGAGCACGATGGGGGGTGCGCAGCATGGGGGATGGAGCACGATGGGGGATGCGCAGCATGGGGGATGGAGCACGATGGGGAGTGCGCAGCATGGGGGATGCAGCACGATGGGGAGTGCGCAGCATGGGGGATGGAGCACAATGGGGGGTGCGCAGCATGGGGGATAGAGCACGATGGGGAGTGCGCAACATGGGGATGGAGCACGATGGGGAGTGCGCAGCATGGAGGATAGAAGACGATGGGGGGTGCGCAGCATGGGGGATGGAGCACGATGGGGAGTGCGCAGCATGGGAGATGGAGCACGTTTGGGAGTGCGCAGCATAGGGGATGGAGCACGATGGGGAGTGCGCAGCATGGGAGATGGAGCACGATGGGGAGTGCGCAGCATAGGGGATGGAGCACGATGGGGAATGCGCAGCATGGGGGATGGAGCACGATGGGGAATGCGCAGCATGGGGGATGGAGCACGATGGGGAATGCGCAGCATGGGCGATGGAGCACAATGGGGAGTGGGGATGGAGCACGATGGGGGGTGCGCAGCATGGGGGATGGAGCATGATGGGGGGTGCGCAGCATGGGGGATGGAGCACGATGGGGGGTGCACATCTCCCCCCAAAACACACACACACACACACACTGCCAGACACGCACTGCACAACACACCACACACACACTGGGAACCACAAACACTGCCCTACACAGACACCCACACACACAACGCCGCACACACACAACACCCAACACACAAAGGTGACGCCCTGGGCAAGCCAGGGGTCACAGGTCATCACACCACCACACCCTACATCCCAGTTAGGAACACCAAAGCTACTCAAATCCTTGTTGCCTTCCTCCAGGGGATGATGTTCACACCAGGGGGTGGGCCAGGCGGTTGGCTCCGCCCACCGAGGAGTACACAGCCCTGGAGGCGGGAGGAATCAGAGAGTCAGTCAGCTCAGGGAAGAGCTTGAGTAAACAGCTAAGTGAAAGTGGAGTGGTAGTGGAGCAAAGAGGAAAGGAGTAAAAGTGAGCTTAGAAAGACCTGAAGTTGGTCCGGCTAAGTGCAGGACAGTGTCAGCAAGGTCAGCAACAACGGTGATCGTCTGGAGGGGGACTGCTCGGAGGTTGCTGGAAGGACCGCGGACGGGAAGTGGCCCGGCGGTCTGGAGCAGTATACGAAGGACAGTCAGCACCAGGGCAGGGGCCTCTCGGACCCCGGCAAGGCTAGGAGTCGCCATAATTTGCCGAATCCGTCAGTGAAGGGGACGTCGATCCCCCAACAACCAAGTCCCGACTGAAGGCAACAGTCCAACCATTGAGGAGGAACACCGCCACCGCCAGGGCACCAGTTCCTCGGGGCCAGCGTCTGCGGGCAAAGTAGGGCTCCTCCGGCCCATATCCAAGCCGGGGAGCGGGTTACCGGTGGGAACCCATCGCTACCAACACAGAAACACTAGGTGCAGGTCAGAGGGACATCACCGTTACCTACTGGGAGAGCAAGTGCAGCCGTCCGTGGGAACCGTCTTTCCAGCCGTGTGGTTTACCGTAAAACTGTGTCAACGTCTCAGGCTGAGTGAGTACCACAGTGCCGCAAGGCACAGCGCTGCCCCCGCGTCCCTGCGCCCACCAGGCCCTGCACCTTCCACACCATCACTGGGCCCCGGGATCATCAACCCCTACCCACGGAGAGGCAACACAACACCTGGCTGCTCCACATCACCACTCCCGGGATCCCCATATTGAGCAGCGGTGGTGCTACAAATCACCACAACCGTGGGTGGCGTCACGGACAATAAACAATCCCCACATCCAACAACCCCCTTTCACTCACGGGCGAGGAGCGCCGCTAGAGTCCCCGGGATCCGGCCCACCGCTCGAGCCACCAAGCGGCAGCAGGCCGCAGCAGCCGCGGCAGCCGGACCCGAGCAGCAGTGGGAGAGCGCGGCGTCCCCTCCTCCGCCCGCGACAACTTGGCGTCACGAACAGGATCTTACCGCTCTGCCATTGGGTAGAGGTGCGCCTTGTAACCGCCGGAGGTATCCGGCTGAAAAATTTAAGAAGTCACCATCTTTGGTGCGAAAAGTTCCCGCTCGAGCGTCTTCTCGAGTAGCAGAGGCGCGAAGGCCAAAACTCCACCCCAATAGAGGAGTGGCCGGAAAGAAGCTAAGGGGGACGCGATGGCGGCTGGCGGCATGTAACCGCAGCTATAAAAGCAGGGACGCCAGGACTCTGCAGCGATACTGGGTTCCTGGAAGGCACGATTGCCAAGATGTACAACCCAACTCCCAACGAGGAAACCCCCACGCCCGGCACGGCGACGTGGTTGAGGGACCGGACCGTCCCGCTGAGTAATCGTCTGCAGGCCCATATGCAACTCCTCCTGGAGGAGTGGGAGACCGACATGGCGGACGTGGTGGCTGCTATGTGGAGACGCAAGGTTGAAGAGGAGTTGGAGGAGTGGGTAAGCGACCCACGCCCCTGTATTCCTAAGGGATCGGCCGTTGGAGCTGAGGGGCCCGGCCGGCTTCCACTCACCCTGCCTCTCTCCCCGCTACCCGTGATAGCTGCTGCCGCCCCGCCATTAGGCCCGCTACCTGCTCAACCGGTAGCGATACCCTGCCCAGCCGCTCCGGCGGACCAGCCGGCTGCAGACGTCCAGGACGGCCCTGAAGTGCACCAGGGGGAACCGCGAGGACCGCGGCCCCTTAACAGTATGGTGCCAGAAGTCCCAGTAGAGACTGTGCCAGACCCTGAGCCCGAGACCGTGGCCTGGATGAAGGCCCGGGTGATTCAGTTCCACCAGCGTCAGCAGGAACAAATCCTCCAGATGATGGAGCAGTGGACCAGCGAGGTGGAGATGCTGCTTACAACTACCCCAATATACGGAAGGGGAATGGGTGTAGCAGAACCGACTGGTGACCCACGTCCCTATGTCCTACCAGGACCGGCCGCTGCGGCTGAGGGGCCCGGCCTAGTCTCGGCCTATGCATCACCCTTGCCGTTACTTATGGGGCGCCTCAGTGTAAGCTCGCATGATTTGCTGCTGGGGGCTGAAGTGCTGGATGCTGGAGGCCAGGAGGCTGTGACAGCTGGCGGTAACCCGCCTGACGCAGAAACAAGAGATGACGACTCCGGCCCTAGTCCCAGGTCCGCTGCTGAGTTTGAAGAGGCAAGTGAGCGTTCCCGCTATGTAGGAGACCCCGTGGTTGTCCATACTGTCACGCTCCCCGGGTCCCCTGCTCTGCTCCCCGGCTCACCTGCCACGCTCCCCGGCTTCCCTGCGTCGCTCCCCGGTTCCTCTGTCCGGCGTCCGCCGCTCCCCGATCTCCAGCCTCCATTGCCTGCGGTTCCCAGGCGTCCTGGTCCCCGCTCCCGGCGCCCGTCGGCTACTCAGCTCCAGCCCGGCTCTCCTGCTTCCTCCTCACCGCTCCCTGCCCTGGCTTCTGGCACCCGGGCCTCGCGCATGCGCATTAGGGCGCGCGCGCGGTCATTGACCCTTTCTTAAAGGGCCAGCGTCCACTGACAGGAAATTGAGCACACAGGTACAGGGTATAAAGGGGTTAGTGTCCAAGTGGGCGGGGCCTGTTCTTCGTGTTTCCCAAGCTAGGAGTCAGGTCTCCTTGTGTTCCTGTGAGATACTCACCTCTCTCTCTTCTAGAGCCGGTCCTGCCTCGCCATCCGGTCCTGCCGAATCCCGAACCCCGAACGCTGACTATCTGCCATCCTGACAGTCCGTTCCATCTCTGATCCCTGTGGTGACCCGTCCTCTCGCTCCATCGGTTCCGGACTCCGCCTGACAACATCTCGGCTTCCGAACCTGAGCTCCGTCACCCGGACTACCATCAGTGACTCCGTGGTCCCAGGGACTTCTCCATTCTACTCTTGTGCACGGACTGTCCTGCTACCCGTAGTGCTCCAGCTACCGGACCCCTTACCTTCATCAAGGAGTTCGGCCCAGTGGATCCACCTCCTGGGTCTGCCCGTCCACCTGGCCCTAACAGTAAGAACAGGCCATGGATCCCGCCGAAGCACTAGCGGCCTTGCAGGAAGAACTCACACGCCAGCGTGAGACTCAGACCCGCATGCTGAACTTTATGTCTTCTGTGGACGCCCGCCTGAACAAGCTACAAGCGTCGGTTACATCTTCAGCGTCTCGGGCTTCCACTAGACAATCCACGGCTCCAGCTCCCATGGCAGCCTCCTCGGATGCTTCCAGGCTTCGTTTGGCCTCACCACCCCGGTATGCCGGAGATCCCAAGACCTGCAGGGGATTCATAAACCAATGCTCCCTCCATTTCACGCAGCTGCCGCATTTGTTTGCCTCCGACCAAGCCAAGGTCGCCTTCATGATGTCCCATCTAGAGGGTGAGGCATTGGCGTGGATGAACCCCTTGTGGGAGAAGGAGGA
The DNA here is from genome assembly GCF_048569485.1 of Anomaloglossus baeobatrachus. Lineage (NCBI taxonomy): Eukaryota > Metazoa > Chordata > Amphibia > Anura > Aromobatidae > Anomaloglossus > Anomaloglossus baeobatrachus. The sequence continues at coordinate 717,515,243 of NC_134354.1, forward strand.
CCCTGTGACCACGATCCAGGAGTTCCTGCAGGCATTTCGTGGCACCTTTGACGAGCCCGGACGCGCCTCCGCATCTGCCTCATCTCTTCTCCGGTTACGTCAGGGGACTCTGACGGTGGGTCAATATGCCATCCGTTTTCGCACCTTGGCTTCGGAACTCGGGTGGAACAACGAGGCTCTAACCGCCGCCTTCTGGGAAGGGCTCTCGGATCGAATTAAAGATGAGCTGGCTGGTCGTTACGTACCGTCCACCCTGGATGCCCTGATTACCCTAGCGACTAGAGTGGACATTCGCTTTCAGGAGCGATCCAAAGAGGTGTCCCGTGAGAGACGTCCGGTACGGCATTCCTCTCCTCCGCAGAAGCCCGCCGTACTTCAGTCAACGGCATCTGGTGTCTCCGTCCACGAGCCCATGCAGATCGACCGTGTGCGGCAGTCTGAACAACGCTGAGCAGAGCGGCTCGCCAAGGGCCTCTGCTTCTACTGCGGAGAGGGCACACACCTTCTACGCTCCTTTCCAGAGAGGCCGGGAAACTCCAAAGCCTAGGGTTGGTAGGAGAGGCCACCCTAGGTGCTGGGACTCTCTCAGACCCGGTTACGTGGACTGTTCAAGTGACAACGGGAGAGACGCGGTTCACGGCCGAGGCGTACCTCGATTCTGGGGCAGCAGGCAATTTCATCCAGCAGGCCACGGTGGACAAGTACCAGGTGCCTGTTACTCCACTCGACAAACCCCTCGTGATTGCCTCTGTGGATGGAAGACCCCTCTCTGACACCATCTTGTGGATCACCAGGCCGGTCGAACTGCGTATCGGTGCCCTGCACACCGAGAACATCGCTCTCTACGTCCTCCCACACATGTCCCATCAAATTCTGCTGGGACTCCCCTGGTTAAGGACACACAAACCGTCAGTCAGCTGGGGCACTGGTGAAATCACCCGATGGGGCTCTTCTTGCCATGAGAACTGTCTGAAGACCATACAACCCATCCGACGACCTCCGGTTCCAGAGTCCCTACCGGGACTTCCCTCGGCCTATTGGTCCTTCGCGGACGTCTTTGACAAAAAGGAATCAGAGGTACTTCTGCCACATCGTCCTTACGATTGTGCCATCGACCTGCTCCCGGGAACTACACCACCTCGAGGACGGATATATCCGCTGTCTCCTGCCGAAACAAGGGCCATGTCTACTTACATCTCAGAGAGCTTGGCAAGGGGATTCATTCGGAGATCCTCCTCTCCTGCTGGAGCAGGCTTCTTCTTCGTTAAGAAGAAAGAAGGTGACCTACGCCCATGCATAGACTACCGGGGATTGAACCAAATCACCGTGAAAAACAAGTACCCCCTGCCGCTCATCCCCAAATTGTTTGATCGGCTTAGAGGAGCTTGTGTGTTCACCAAGTTGGATCTTCGGGGTGCCTACAACCTGGTCCGCATCCGCTCTGGGGACGAATGGAAGACCGCGTTCAATACTCGCGATGGGCACTATGAATACTGTGTGATGCCCTTCGGCCTGTGTAACGCACCAGCAGTCTTTCAGGAATTGGTGAACGACGTGTTCCGAGACCTTCTCTACGTCTGTGTGGTGGTGTATCTTGATGACATCCTGGTCTTTTCTCCGGACCTCCAGACCCACAGAGAGAACGTGCAGCTGGTACTACAACGACTGAGGGAGAATCGTCTGTACGCCAAGTACGAGAAGTGTGTCTTCGAGCAGTCTTCTCTTCCCTTCCTGGGTTACGTCATCTCCGATACCGGACTGCAGATGGATCCGAAGAAGGTCTCTTCCATTCTCAACTGGCCTCCTCCTTCTGGACTAAAGGCAATTCAACGCTTCCTGGGATTCGCCAACTATTACCGCCAGTTCATCCCTCACTTCTCGGCTCTGACTGCTCCTCTCTCCGCCTTGACCAAGAAGGGGGCTAATCCAAAGGACTGGTCACCTGCGGCCGACGCCGCGTTTGGCTCTCTGAAGCGGGCATTTGCCTCCTCTCCTGTGCTCCACCCTCCGGAGTTAAACTGACAGTTCACCTTGGAGGTGGATGCCTCCTCCTCGGGAGCCAGAGCAGTGCTCATGCAGAAGTCCTCCTCCGGGAAGATGGTGACTTGCGGTTTCTTCTCCAAGAGTTTCTCAGCGCCTGAACGCAACTACACCATCGGTGACCGAGAGCTATTGGCAGTCAAACTGGCTCTGGAGGAATGGCGCTACCTTCTGGAAGGAGCAGTGTACCCCGTTATTATTTACACGGACCACAAGACCCTGGAATACCTGCGGTCTGCTCAACGACTGAACCCACGGCAAGCCAGGTGGTCCTTGTTCTTTGCCAGATTCGATTTCCAGCTCCATTTCCGACCCGCGGACAAGAATGTACGCGCAGATGCCTTGTCCAGGTCATTCATGCCCATGGAGCAGGGGGAGGAGACATCCCAGCCCATCATCTGTCCTAGTAAAATCATTCCGGTGACTCCTGTCACCCTGGCCCAGATACCGCCCGGGAAGACCTATGTCTCTGAGACTGACAGGCAAAAAGTGTTACACTGGGGCCATGCCTCGAAAATAGCCGGTCATGCTGGTCAGAAGAGAACATGGAGTACGATTGTACGTCATTACTGGTGGCCATCCCTTCGGACGGATGTCGCTTCTTTTGTCTCAGCCTGCTCCTCTTGTGCCAGGAACAAGACGCCCAAACACCTGCCATATGGCCGTCTTCTGCCTCTGCCTATACCCTCAGTTCCGTGGCAACACATTGCGATGGACTTTATTACGGACTTGCCACTGTCCTCCGGACACACAGTCATATGGGTCGTGGTGGATCGGTTCTCTAAAATGGCTCATTTCGTCCCTATGGCTGGACTGCCCTCTGCCCAGGAACTCGCTGACGCCTATATACAACACATCTTCCGCTTGCATGGCTTTCCATCACACATTGTGTCCGACAGAGGAACTCAGTTCACCTCCCGCTTCTGGAGGGCTCTCTGCAAACATCTGGGAGTGACTCTGGACTTTTCTTCAGCCTACCATCCTCAGTCGAACGGCCAAGTGGAACGGGTCAATCAGATCTTGACCTCCTTCTTACGTCACTACGTCAACGCCCATCATGACGACTGGTCCACGCTTCTTCCTTGGGCTGAATTCTCCCATAACCACCACGTCAGTGAGTCCTCCTCTAGCTCTCCCTTCCATGTCGTTTACGGACTTCAGCCTTCCGTCCCATTGCCTGTATCCTCTTCCTCGGATGTCCCTGCTGCTGATGCTGTAGCCCGTGACTTTGCAACGATTTGGGACTCAGTCAAGGCGTCCCTGGGACGTGCTTCCCTGCGGATGAAGAGACACGCAGACAAGAGGCGTCTGGACCCTCCGTGTTTCTCTCCAGGAGATCTCGTCTGGCTTGCTTCCAAGTACGTCCGATTGAAGCTACCATCCTACAAGCTGGGACCTCGCTACATCGGGCCGTTTAAAGTCCTCAGCAAGATCAATGAGGTCTCCTACAAGCTGCAGCTCCCGGCCACGATGAGGATACCCAACTCCTTCCACGTCTCCCTGCTCAAGCCGGTTGTCCTTGGTCCCTTCTCCGCTGCTGCCAGTTCGGCTCCTCCTCCTATTGCCAATGACGACATCTATGCGGTAAGGGATATCGTGGCCATGAAAACCGTACGGGGCCGACAGTTCTTCTTGATGGACTGGGCAGGGTATGGTCCTGAGGATAGGTCCTGGGAACCCCGGGAGAATGTGGGTACGCCTCTGATCCGTGCCTTCCTGTCCCGGTTGAGGGGAGGGGGCGTGGGGGGGGGGTACTGTCACGCTCCCCGGGTCCCCTGCTCTGCTCCCCGGCTCACCTGCCACGCTCCCCGGCTTCCCTGCGTCGCTCCCCGGTTCCTCTGTCCGGCGTCCGCCGCTCCCCGGTCTCCAGCCTCCATTGCCTGCGGTTCCCAGGTGTCCTGGTCCCCGCTCCCGGCGCCCGTCGGCTACTCAGCTCCAGCCCGGCTCTCCTGCTTCCTCCTCACCGCTCCCTGCCCTGGCTTCTGGCACCCGGGCCTCGCGCATGCGCATTAGGGCGCGCGCGCGGTCATTGACCCTTTCTTAAAGGGCCAGCGTCCACTGACAGGAAATTGAGCACACAGGTACAGGGTATAAAGGGGTTAGTGTCCAAGTGGGCGGGGCCTGTTCTTCGTGTTTCCCAAGCTAGGAGTCAGGTCTCCTTGTGTTCCTGTGAGATACTCACCTCTCTCTCTTCTAGAGCCGGTCCTGCCTCGCCATCCGGTCCTGCCGAATCCCTAACCCCGAACGCTGACTATCTGCCATCCTGACAGTCCGTTCCATCTCTGATCCCTGTGGTGACCCGTCCTCTCGCTCCATCGGTTCCGGACTCTGCCTGACAACATCTCGGCTTCCGAACCTGAGCTCCGTCACCCGGACTACCATCAGTGACTCCGTGGTCCCAGGGACTTCTCCATTCTACTCTTGTGCACGGACTGTCCTGCTACCCGTAGTGCTCCAGCTACCGGACCCCTTACCTTCATCAAGGAGTTCGGCCCAGTGGATCCACCTCCTGGGTCTGCCCGTCCACCTGGCCCTAACACATACCCCGCGTACCGGAGGAAATGGGTACCGGGTGCCCCTGTCACCGCAGGCATGTCAGTGCATGTTTGATGTGCTGGTGGAAGAGGATGGGTCCGCTGCAGCCGAAGAATCGGAGTAGGGCAGCGGAGTATCGTTGTCCAGTCCCCGTTGGGACCACCTTTGTGTTTGTTGAAAAGTGTTTGAAAAGTTTTAAAAAGTTGAAAATGATAAGCAAAATAATAACCGAAGTTTAACCAGATTCACAGTGATTGAACCGGCTGGAGCCGGCACCGTTGTCCCCGTGGGGACCGTTTAAAAAGTTAGCATGGGAACTATCCATGGACAAGCCCGTGAACTTGCAGGGCAACCACAAACGTTAAGTGGCTTGTAAATATGTTGTTTTACCGTACCGTTTCTGCACTGCCGCCTCCGGAGAGGCAGGTTGGAGGGAGGGCCCTCAGCAGAGCAGGCTGGGGCCCAGCCACCAAAGGAACCGGTGGCTACCCTCTGGAGGGAAAGGACAGATCCCGCTCGGGTAACTTGTGCTGGACTGTGGGTCAAGGGGTGCTGCCTGGGCTTTAGGGGCAGCATCAGGGCCAGGTTGCTTGGATGGGAGAGAGCGGAAACCGTACCCGTAAAACCGTTTAGTAACGTTTAAGAAATGTGCCTCCCGTGTGGGATGATGTTATGCTTTACATGTTATCTTTTTACATTTACAGAAAATAAAACCGGTGTTGGACGGGCAGCCCGCGGACGGTCTGCATTTTGCTAAGGGGGAATGTGACACCCTGGGCAAGCCAGGGGTCAGAGGTCATCACACCACCACACCCTACATCCCAGTTAGGAACACCAAAGCTACTCAAATCCTTGTTGCCTTCCTCCAGGGGATGATGTTCACACCAGGGGGTGGGCCAGGCGGTTGGCTCCGCCCACCGAAGAGTACACAGCCCTGGAGGCGGGAGGAACCAGAGAGTCAGTCAGCTCAGGGAAGAGCTTGAGTAAACAGCTAAGTGAAAGTGGAGTGGTAGTGGAGCAAAGAGGAAAGGAGTAAAAGTGAGCTTAGAAAGACCTGAAGTTGGTCCGGCTAAGTGCAGGACAGTGTCAGCAAGGTCAGCAACAGCGGTGATCGTCTGGAGGGGGACTGCTCGGAGGTTGCTGGAAGGACCGCGGACGAGAAGTGGCCAGGCGGTCTGGAGCAGTATACGAAGGACAGTCAGCACCAGGGCAGGGGCCTCTCGGACCCCGGCAAGGCTAGGAGTCGCCATAATTTGCCGAATCCGTCAGTGAAGGGGACGTCGATCCCCCAACAACCAAGTCCCGACTGAAGGCAACAGTCCAACCATTGAGGAGGAACACCGCCACCGCCAGGGCACCAGTTCCTCGGGGCCAGCGTCTGCGGGCAAAGTAGGGCTCCTCCGGCCCATATCCAAGCCGGGGAGCGGGTTACCGGTGGGAACCCATCGCTACCAACACAGAAACACTAGGTGCAGGTCAGAGGGACATCACCGTTACCTACTGGGAGAGCAAGTGCAGCCGTCCGTGGGAACCGTCTTTCCAGCCGTGTGGTTTACCGTAAAACTGTGTCAACGTCTCAGGCTGAGTGAGTACCACAGTGCCGCAAGGCACAGCGCTGCCCCTGCGTCCCTGCGCCCACCAGGCCCTGCACCTTCCACACCATCACTGGGCACTGGGATCACCAACCCCTACCCACGGAGAGGCAACACAACACCTGGCTGCTCCACATCACCACTCCCGGGATCCCCATATTGAGCAGCGGTGGTGCTACAAATCACCACAACCGTGGGTGGCGTCACGGACAATAAACAATCCCCACATCCAACAACCCCCTTTCACTCACGGGCGAGGAGCGCCGCTAGAGTCCCCGGGATCCGGCCCACCGCTCGAGCCACCGAGCGGCAGCAGGCCGCAGCAGCCGCGGCAGCCGGACCCGAGCAGCAGTGGGAGAGCGCGGCGTCCCCTCCTCCGCCCGCGACACAAACACCACGGCACACACAAATATACGCACATACCGCACAACACACACATTGCACAAAACATACCTCCCCCCAAAACACACACACACACCCACACAAACCGCGCAATACACATGCACAATGATACAGACACACAGCGCTCTACAAACAACGCAACACACAAACAACACCGCTCTCACCCCCGCCACACCCAGACAACACCCAGAACATGTACAGCGCCCTACACAAACACTTGCTAACTACAGACAACAACATCTACATATATATATATATATAACAAAAATCATACATTAACTACACAATACGTAAATTCTAGAATACCCGATGCGTAGAATCGGGCCACCTTCTAGTTATATATAAGGGCTTACTGGTGGTGGCCGCAGTTTATAGGGTATAAATCTGGTGACAGGTTCCCTTTATATGTGGGAGAAATTCAGTGGAACCTAAGCAAAGCATAGTAAAAATATGCAAAGTTCATGCAGTTAATGCTCTTAATTGTATTCAAACCCAAGTCACCTGATATGTTTAAAATGGAGGAGGTGGATTTTCAAAGCTCGTGGCCAAGATGAGCAATTGTAATGCAGCACAAACAGGAGGTACTGGTGCAGGGCCGGCGTCAGCACCCGGCAAACCCGGTCAATTGCCGAGGCCCTGGGCTGCCGGGGGAACCAACTCGCAGTGGCAGGGGGTCCTCATGCCAGCGCTGTCAACGTCCCCCCCCCCCGCTGAGGATCGCACTTTCAATTCTAGCGGCATAGCAGTATTAGAAATATTTCTAATGTGGCTGTGTGTGCTGTATGATGCGTATCTATGTATGTCAGTGTATATGACTGCGTATAGATTTATGTCTATTTATGTGTGTTTTTGTGAATTTCTCTGTAAATATGTATGTGTACGTATGCCTGTATGTGTATGTATCTGTGCATGTCTATGTGTGGATGGGGCCCACTGAGACTCTTTCACCCAGGGCCCACAAAAACCTGGAGCCGGCCCTTTACTGGTGCAGCAAAGCATTCTAATTGGGACAATGGTGGAAGAGCTGGAATTATGGCAAGTAGAGTGGCTTAACTAGAACAAAGATAACAGAGCTGGAACAGCAATGTATTAGTGTCATCTGAGTGATGAACTGGTATAGCAGTGCTCAGTTTGCAACAGAGACTCAAAGCAGTTGAGCTGACAAAGCAATGTAGCAGATTTGGACCAGCAGTGAGGAAGTGGTGTAGCAGAGCTCAGTTTTCCTCACCTGCTGCAGACTATGAATACATATATATATACAGTTAGGTCCAGAAATATTTGGACAGTGACACAAGTTTTGTTATTTTAGCTGTTTATAAAAACATGTTCAGAAATACAATTATATATATAATATGGGCTGAAAGTGCACACTCCCAGCTGCAATATGAGATTTTTCCCATCCAAATCGGAGAAAGGGTTTAGGAATCATAGCTCTGTAATGCATAGCCTCCTCTTTTTGAAGGGACCAAAAGTAATTGGACAAGGGACTCTAAGGGCTGCAATTAACTCTGAAGGCGTCTCCCTCGTTAACCTGTAATCAATGAAGTAGTTAAAAGGTCTGGAGTTGATTACAGGTGTGTGGTTTTGCATTTGGAAGCTGTTGCTGTGACCAGACAACATGCGGTCTAAGGAACTCTCAATTGAGGTGAAGCAGAACATCCTGAGGCTGAAAAAAAAGAAAAAATCCATCAGAGAGATAGCAGACATGCTTGGAGTAGCAAAATCAACAGTCGCGTACATTCTGATAAAAAAGGAATTGACTGGTGATCTTGGGAACTCAAAAAGGCCTGGGCGTCCACTGATGACAACAGTGGTGGATGATCGCCGCATACTTTCTTTGGTGAAGAAGAACCCATTCACAACATCAACTGAAGTCCAGAACACTCTCAGTGAAGTAGGTGTATCTGTCTCTAAGTCAACAGTAAAGAGAAGACTCCATGAAAGTAAATACAAAGGGTTCACATCTAGATGCAAACCATTCATCAATTCAAAAAATAGACAGGCCAGAGTTAAATTTGCTGAAAAACACCTCATGAAGCCAGCTCAGTTCTGGAAAAGTATTCTATGGACAGATGAGACCAAGATCAACCTGTACCAGAATGATGGGAAGAAAAAAGTTTGGAGAAGAAAGGGAACGGCACATGATCCAAGGCACACCACATCCTCTGTAAAACATGGTGGAGGCAACGTGATGGCATGGGCATGCATGGCTTTCAATGGCACTGGGTCACTTGTGTTTATTGATGACATAACAGCAGACAAGATTAGCCGGATGAATTCTGAAGTGTACCGGGATATACTTTCAGCCCAGATTCAGCCAAATGCCGCAAAGTTGATCGGACGGCGCTTCATAGTACAGATGGACAATAACCCCAAGCATACAGCCAAAGCTACCCAGAAGTTCATGAGTGCAAAAAAGTGGAACATTCTGCAATGGCCAAGTCAATCACCAGATCTTAACCCAATTGAGCATGCATTTCACTTGCTCAAATCCAGACTTAAGACGGAAAGACCCACAAACAAGCAAGACCTGAAGGCTGCGGCTGTAAAGGTCTGGCAAAGCATTAAGAAGGAGGAAACCCAGCGTTTGGTGATGTCCATGGGTTCCAGACTTAAGGCAGTGATTGCCTCCAAAGGATTCGCAACAAAATATTGAAAATAAAAATATTTTGTTTGTGTTTGGTTTATTTGTCCAATTACTTTTGACCTCCTAAAATGTGGAGTGCTTGTAAAGAAATGTGTACAATTCCTACAATTTCTATCAGATATTTTTGTTCAAACCTTCAAATTAAACGTTACAATCTGCACTTGAATTCTGTTGTAGAGGTTTCATTTCAAATCCAATGTGGTGGCATGCAGAGCCCAACTCGCGAAAATTGTGTCACTGTCCAAATATTTCTGGACCTAACTGTATATATATATATATATATATATATATATATATATATATATATATATATACAGTATATATATAATATATAAAGCTCAGTGTATGTATGTATGTATGTATGTATGTCCGCTAAAGGAATTTGCACCGTCGCATTTATAATCACGAAATTTTGCACAGACGCCCCATGTGACTCAGGGAATGTCATAGACTATGTTTGGGCGGGAAAATGTAACCCCCTACTTTCCAGTTACTCTATAAAAATCATTCAGCCATTAAACTGAATGGAGCTGAGAGCTGCAGGCTATAAATAAGCAACTATCAGTGGTTGCTATAGGAACAAAATAAACTGTTTGTATAACAAGCTTATGTGTGAGGTAAAAAGATGTCAATGGTGAGATGGATAAAGAGAGACAGAGTCACAGACAGAGACAGCCGGGCAAAGAGACAGCCAGGCAAAGAGACAGACGGGCAAAGAGATAACCCTGGAAAGAGAGAGCCCTGGAAAGAGACAGCCCTGGAAAGAGACAGACTGGCAAAGAGACAGACCGGGAAAGAGACAGACCGGGAAGAGACAGACTGGGCAAAGAGACAGACCGGGCAAAGAGACAGACGGGCAAAGAGACAGACGGGCAAAGAGACAGCCCTGGAAAGAGACATCTGGGCAAAGAGACAGCTGGGCAAACAGACAGCCGGGCAAAAAGACAAATGCCCAAAGAGACAGACCTGGAAAGAGACAGACCTGGAAACAGACAGACCGGGAAAGAGACAGACCGGGCAAAGAGACAGACGGGCAAAGAGACAGCCCTGGAAAGAGACAGAGTGGCAAAGAGACAGACGGAGAAAGAGACAGACAAGGAAAGAGACAGACGGGGAAAGAGACAGACGGGAAAAGAGACAGACGGGGAAAGAGACAGACCGGGCAGAGAGACAGATGGGCAAAGAGACAGACGGGAAAGAGACAGCCCTGAAAAGAGGCAGCCGGGCAAAGAGGCAGCCAGGCAGAGACAGCCGGGCAAAGAGACAAATGCCCAAAGAGACAGACAGGCAAAGAGACAGACCTGGAAAGAGACAGACTGGCAAAGAGACAGACCGGGAAAGAGACAGACCGGGAAGAGACAGACTGGGCAAAGAGACAGACCGGGCAAAGAGACAGACGGGCAAAGAGACAGACGGGCAAAGAGACAGCCCTGGAAAGAGACATCTGGGCAAAGAGACAGCTGGGCAAACAGACAGCCGGGCAAAAAGACAAATGCCCAAAGAGACAGACCTGGAAAGAGACAGACCTGGAAACAGACAGACCGGGAAAGAGACAGACCGGGCAAAGAGACAGACGGGCAAAGAGACAGCCCTGGAAAGAGACAGAGTGGCAAAGAGACAGACGGAGAAAGAGACAGACAAGGAAAGAGACAGACGGGGAAAGAGACATACGGGAAAAGAGACAGACGGGGAACGAGACAGACCGGGCAAAGAGACAGATGGGCAAAGAGACAGACGGGAAAGAGACAGCCCTGAAAAGAGGCAGCCGGGCAAAGAGGCAGCCAGGCAGAGACAGCCGGGCAAAGAGACAAATGCCCAAAGAGACAGACAGGCAAAGAGACAGACCTGGAAAGAGACAGACTGGCAAACAGACAACTCTGGAAAGAGACAGCCCTGGAAAGAGACAGCCCTGCAAAGAGACAGCCTGGGAAAGAGACAGCCTGGGAAAGAGACAGCCCTGGAAAGAGACAGCCCTGGAAAGAGGCAGACCTATAAACAGACAGCCGGGCAAAGAGACAGCCAGGCAAAGAGACAGCTGGGCAAAGAGACAGCCGGGCAAAAAGACAGCTGGGCAAAAAGACAGAGAGAGAGAGACAGACAGATACAGAGATTGAGACAGATAGACTGATGCAAATACAGACAGACAGATAGAAACAGACAGACAAGGAAAGAGACAGACAGCAAGACAGACAGCGACACATAGACAGAGACTGGGAGAGAGACAGTGAGACAGTTACTATCCCGAGCAACGCCTGGATACTATAGCTAGTATATATACAGTTAGGTCCAGAAATATTTGGACAGTGACACAATTTTCGCGAGTTGGGCTCTGCATGCCACCACATTGGATTTGAAATGAAACCTCTACAACAGAATTCAAGTGCAGATTGTAACGTTTAATTTGAAAGTTTGAACAAAAATATCTGATAGAAATTGTAGGAATTGTACACATTTCTTTACAAACACTCCACATTTTAGGAGGTCAAAAGTAATTGGACAAATAAACCAAACCCAAACAAAATATTTTTATTTTCAATATTTTGTTGCGAATCCTTTGGAGGCAATCACTGCCTTAAGTCTGGAACCCATGGACATTACCAAACGCTGGGTTTCCTCCTTCTTAATGCTTTGCCAGGCCTTTACAGCCGCAGCCTTCAGGTCTTGCTTGTTTGTGGGTCTTTCCGTCTTAAGTCTGGATTTGAGCAAGTGAAATGCATGCTCAATTGGGTTAAGATCTGGTGATTGACTTGGCCATTGCAGAATGTTCCACTTTTTTGCACTCATGAACTCCTGGGTAGCTTTGGCTGTATGCTTGGGGTCATTATCCATCTGTACTATGAAGCGCCGTCCGATCAACTTTGCGGCATTTGGCTGAATCTGGGCTGAAAGTATATCCCGGTACACTTCTGAATTCATCCGGCTACTCTTGTCTGCTGTTATGTCATCAATAAACACAAGGGACCCAGTGCCATTGAAAGCCATGCATGCCCATGCCATCACGTTGCCTCCACCATGTTTTACAGAGGATGTGGTGTGCCTTGGATCATGTGCCGTTCCCTTTCTTCTCCAAACTTTTTTCATCCCATCATTCTGGTACAGGTTGATCTTTGTCTCATCTGTCCATAGAATACTTTTCCAGAACTGAGCTGGCTTCATGAGGTGTTTTTCAGCAAATTTAACTCTGGCCTGTCTATTTTTGGAATTGATGAATGGTTTGCATCTAGATGTGAACCCTTTGTATTTACTTTCATGGAGTCTTCTCTTTACAGTTGACTTAGAGACAGATACACCTACTTCACTGAGAGTGTTCTGGACTTCAGTTGATGTTGTGAACGGGTTCTTCTTCACCAAAGAAAGTATGCGGCGATCATCCACCACTCTTGTCATCCGTGGACGCCCAGGCCTTTTTGAGTTCCCAAGCTCACCAGTCAATTCCTTTTTACTCAGAATGTACCCGACTGTTGATTTTGCTACTCCAAGCATGTCTGCTATCTCTCTGATGGATTTTTTCTTTTTTTTCAGCCTCAGGATGTTCTGCTTCACCTCAATTGAGAGTTCCTTAGACCGCATGTTGTCTGGTCACAGCAACAGCTTCCAAATGCAATACCACACACCTGTAATCAACCCCAGACCTTTTAACTACTTCATTGATTACAGGTTAACGAGGGAGACGCCTTCAGAGTTAATTGCAGCCCTTAGAGTCCCTTGTCCAATTACTTTTGGTCCCTTGAAAAAGAGGAGGCTATGCATTACAGAGCTATGATTCCTAAACCCTTTCTCCGATTTGGATGTGAAAACTCTCATATTGCAGCTGGGAGTGTGCATTTTCAGCCCATATTATATATATAATTGTATTTCTGAACATGTTTTTGTAAACAGCTAAAATAACAAAACTTGTGTCACTGTCCAAATATTTCTGGACCTAACTGTATATATATATATATATATATATATATATATATATTTATTTATATATATATTTATTTATATAAAAGCCGATATGATTACTCGTGGTTACTAGCTAATCCCTCCCCTCCATGTGACATCATCAGAGCCGATCGTCCCACACATAAACTTCACCTCCTGCAGCACCATCACAACCAGCACAGCAGAATCCTGCATACACTGAGGAGCTGATCGTATGACTCCTGACTCCTGCCCTTGATGTGACATCATCACAGGTCCTGTAAGCACAGATACAAATCCTGTTGTGTACATTGCACACTCACACATCTCAAGCTGAGCTGATTCAGCCAATGACAGACAAAGGCCGCGTGTCACAAACCACCGGGGGGGTCACTCAGAAATCCCCCGCGCTGGCTACCAGTACGTCACAATCGGGGGGTAACAAGTGGGGGTCACCCCTCCTTTATACCTCCCGACCGACAGACAGAGCACGTGACGCGCTCTCTAGCGCCCCTCTTATAGTCAGGCCAATTATGGAATTGCCCGACCATAAGCAAGGAGGCCGCTATACTACTTATGCCGATTATTGAAGGGTCCCCGGTGAGAGTAGGGTATATATTCCCCCGACCTCCGCGGGCGGAATATATAAAATCTCCCCGAATCTCACTGGCCTCCCCACAATAATCCTTGGCACAAACTCGCTGCCACCAACCGCTTCACGGTAACTATTAGCCGAACACACAGACGTGGGATTCAAGATCGAGATAACAGAACAGCCCAAGATTAATTATATAATTTAATCAGCCTAAAGCACACTAGAAACTACAATATATACAATAGGGAATCTACAGAATATACATATGTCAGAGTACAGTTACAATCAAAGCATGGGTTACAAACAGGCATACACAGTTCCAGCAGTTACCTTGTTGCGTCTGGCCACAGGGGGGCGCTGTAGGCCAGGTTTCTAGGATCCTTCCCACAGATGTTTCCTACACGTGCCCCCAGCGAAAAGACCCCCGGAAAATGGCCGAAGTAGGGTTATCAACCTGGGCAAGTCCAGGTCCCCTCCTACCTTCGTGACCTCACAGGGAGCACTGCTCCACCCCTGGCTTGAGTTATGGACAATATCCCAACATGGAATATGGGCCATAACTTTGCCTGGGAGCGTCGTAGGCGGACGCCAATGCTCTCATTGTGACAGTTATGAATTTAGCTACAGAACGAGGGGACTCATGACCTGTCTGCCAGTTCCCCATTGGCTGATATCACGCCTGGGGCATTTCCCAATGTCCTGCTCCCATAAAAAGGGTGTGCCGGCATCGTCCGCATGCAGAGACACCATTTTTATGGTTGCCATATTTATCGGAAATATGGCTTGCGAGATATGAACCATTTTTTACTGGAGTCGTTCTGTCTGCTAGTTCCATAGCCTTGCTAATGAGATACAACTCTTGTTACAGGGTGACGGCAGGGAGTCATCCTGTGTCCATTGTTCCCACACCACCTCATCTCCATATCACAGGACATGGCCATGGAGGTGTAAGTGGAACACTGAGAACAAGAAGGGAGGGGGCACTGCCAGGGAGTGATGAGGGATTATGACTGGAGTCATAATTCATCTTCATATCCCGGGATTTGCCTCACACCTCCCCCCTTTTGAGGGCGCTAGGGGGCAGCACACTCCGGTGTTCCCCCGTGCGCCCGTCCGCGACCTCTCCTTGTCGGGACAGCCCGTCTGCGTTACCGTGGTCACGGCCCCTTTTGTGGCGAATGGTGAAGTTGTATTGCTGGAGCGCAAGGCTCCATCGCAACAATCGCCCATTCGTCCCAGAGACGGTGTGCAACCAGCTGAGGGGATTGTGGTCCGTCTCCACGATGAAGTGGCGCCCGTATAGATAGGGTTGCAGACGCTGCAGGGCCCACACTATGGCCAGGCACTCCTTCTCCATCGTGGAATAGGCAACTTCCCTTGGTAACAGCTTCCTGCTCAGGTACAAGACTGGGTGCTCTTGGCTCGCAGAGTCCACCTGGCTGAGCACCGCACCGAGGCCGAAGTCACTGGCGTCGGTCTGTACTACAAACGGCCGCGTGAAGTCGGCTGCCTGTAGCACGGGCGGGCTGGACAGGGCGTCCTTTAGGGCCCGGAAGGCTGTCTCGCAGTCCATTGTCCAATCGACTGCAGAGGGCAGCTTCTTCTTGGTGAGGTCCGTCAAGGGCTTTGCCAGGCTACTATAGCATGGAACAAACCTCCTATAGTACCCAGCGGTCCCCAAGAAGGACATCACCTGCTTCTTGGTCCTGGGGGTGGGCCAGGATGCGATGGCTTCCACTTTCTCAGGCTCGGGCTTCAGTGTTCTCCCACCTACCCGGTGACCGAGGTACTGGACCTCGCTCATGGCCAGCTGACACTTTCCCGGCTTGATGGTCAAACCTGCCCGGTGGATCCGCCTGAGCACCTGTGCTAGATGCTCTAGGTGGTCCTCCCAGGTGGGACTGAAGACGGCAATGTCATCCAGGTACGCGGCCGCGTACCCTTCAAGTCCCTTGAGCAGGGTGTTGACCATCTGCTGGAAAGTGGCAGGGGCATTCCTCATCCCGAATGGCATCACCGTGGACTCGTACAGTCCAAATGGGGTAATAAAGGCAGAGCGTTCCCTGGCCTTGCGAGTCAGGGGGATCTGCCAATATCCCCGGCTCAGATCCATGATGGTCAGGTACTGAGCCCCGGCCAACTGATCGAGCAGGTCATCGATGCGTGGCATTGGGTACGCATCGGCGACCGTGACCGCATTGAGCCCCCTGTAGTCCACGCAGAACCGAGTGGTTCGGTCCTTCTTAGGGACGAGGACTACAGGCGAGGCCCAAGCGCTGTTGGATGCCTGGATCACCCCCAGCTTCAGCATCTCGTCAATCTCCTGGCGCATGTGTTGCTGCACCTCCAGGGAGACCCGATATGCTGAACGCCGGATCGGGGGATGATCCCCAGTGTCCACGTGATGGACAGCCAAGTCAGTCCTTCCGGGCTGGTTGGTAAACAACCCCCGGAAGGGGAGGAGGGTGGCCCACAGCTGGGACCGTTGGTCTTCCAAGAGCTGGTGGCCAACCTCCACATCCTCAATGGATCCGCCTGCCCTAACCTGGGCTAGCATATCCAAGAGGGTTTCCGCTTCTCCCTCCTCGGGCAGGTTGCACACGGGGAGCGCACATGCCTCCCGCTCATGATGTGCCTTCATCATGTTCACATGGAAGGGCTTCCGCCTTCCACGGGCAGGGTCCAGGGTGACCAGGTACGTTACAGGGTTGAGCTGCTGGTACACGAGGTATGGGCCTTCCCAGGCTGCCTGAAGCTTGTCCTGCGGTACGGGGACCAGTACCCACACCTTTTGACCCACTTGGTAGGTCCTCTCACAAGCGTTCTGGTCGTACCAACGCTTCTGATCGGCCTGGGCTTGAGCCATATTGTCGTGTACCAGTTGCGTCAAGGCCTGCATTTTGTCCCGGAAGCGCATGACATACTCGATAACCGACACTCCAGGGGTGGCCAAATCCCCTTCCCAAGCCTCTTTCACCAGAGCCAGGGGGCCCCGCACACGTCGCCCGTACAGGAGCTCAAACGGTGAGAATCCTGTTGAGGCCTGTGGAACCTCCCGGTAAGCAAATAACAGGTGTGGGAGATACCGCTCCCAGTCACGCCCATGGGAGTCGACCAACATCTTAAGCATCTGCTTTAAGGTGCCATTGAACCGCTCGCACAGGCCATTAGTCTGTGGATGGTACGGGCTGGCCACCAGATGTCGCACCTGGACTTGCTTACAGAGGGCCTCCATCAGCTGGGACATGAATTGGGTCCCCCGGTCAGTGAGCATTTCCTGGGGAAAACCCACTCGGGAGAAAATCTCCAGCAATGCGGTGGCCACCTTGTCAGCCCGAATGGACGACAAGGCCACTGCTTCTGGGTACCGGGTGGCATAGTCCACTACCGTCAGTAGGAAGCGTTTCCCGGAGCTGCTGGGGATGGCCAGCGGGCCGACCAGATCCACAGCCACCCTCCTGAAAGGCTCATCGATGATTGGCAGAGATACCAGTGGGGCTTTGGGGCGTGGCCCCGCCTTCCCCACTCTCTGACAGGTTTCACACGAACGGCAGTAGGCAGCCACATCGGCCCCCATTTTTGGCCAGTAGAAATGCTGGTTTAACCTGGCCTTGGTCTTAGCGATCCCTAGGTGTCCGGCCATCGGAATCTCATGTGCGATCCGCAACAACTCCGTCCGGAACGGATAGGGTACCACCAACTGTCGGTCCCTGGGCCACGCCTCCGGTGAACCCTGCTGGACCGTGGCCCGGTACAGCCGTCCTTGGTCCCAGACCACTCGCTCCGGGTCCGAGTCCGAGGGAGGCTGTGCCGCCTGCTCCTTAAGAGCTTTCAGGCTGTCGTCAGCTTCTAACGCTGCCTGAAACCCCTGACTAGATGTGGCCAGAATCGACGAGACTGTCACATCTTCAGTCAGTACCCCGGGACCTGTGTCCTGGCCTCCGCCTGACTCGGCTGCCACTTGGTCAGAAGGGGAAGAGCTATCGGACCTCCGGGAGGCCCCTTGGCTTCCAGCACTCCCACTGCGGGTGACAGCGGCCACAGCCGCTGCGACCGTGGGTCGTGCCTGCTCCTCCTCCGTTCCTGACCAAGTCGCCGGTTCAGGCAGACCTACCTGGCTTCCTGACACCCCGGTTGTGGGGGAACCATGCACCGAGATCTTACCTGGGAGCACTTCCGCTCCTGGACCGGCCCCAATCTCACCTGCCTGTTCCCCTCCTGCAGCAACAGAACCCCGCTGTGAAATCTCTGGGGACCCCACATTTGCTGTGGTAGCCCCCACCCCACACACTGGTCCTCCCCCTGCAGCACCCTGCTCTCTGCTTATCCCTGCAGAGGGCAACAGATCCCAGCTCACAGGCTGATTACTTGTAGAGGCATTGTCACACCTTTCTCTGACCCCCTCCCCTGTCACAGCTGCAGCTGTGTGTGTGTCTATGGTGTCTATGCAAGCAGAAATATCAGAGTTCACTCCCTCCTCCCTTACATCATTCATAGATAACACATTAACATTGTCCGGAGGCATGTCAGTACTGGCTGAAGGTTCAGCCCTTGGTTGGGGCCCAAACTGGGAGGTTATCTGCCCCAAATCTGTCCCAAGTAGCACGTTTGCAGGGATCCGATCAGTTACCCCCACCTCCCTCACCCCTCGCCCTGCGCCCCAGTCCACATAAATGTCAGCAACAGGCAGCGCCGGGTCAGTGCCTCCAATCCCGGAGACAGCGAGGGTTTTTCCAGGGATCAAGTCTTGGGGGGACACCATCTCAGGCCGCACCAGAGTCACCTCCGAGGCGCTGTCTCGCAGTCCTATGGTCACAGACCGGCCGACGGTGACAGGTTGGAAGCTGTCCAGGGACCTACCACCACCCCCACCCACACAATACACCTTGGGCGGCCCTTGGGACGGGGACGGAGCCGGGGCCTTGGGACGCTGAGGGCACATGGCCTTGAAGTGTCCAGGTAGGTTGCACTGGTGGCACCGTCTTGGCTCTGCCACGGGCCTGGAGAGGGGAGTTGAGGGGGACACCCCCTGCAGTCTAGGGGCAGGTGGGGCAGTCGCAGAATTCATCTTACCCCCTCTCCAGGTGCTGCTGGTGGCCGCTCTCCTGGCCTCAGGGGCCCGGTTGTTGGTGTAGTCATCGGCAAGGGCAGCTGTAGCCGTGGACCCCTTTGGCTTCTGGTCTCGGATGAACTGGCGGAGATCCTCAGGGCAGTTCCACAAGAGTTGCTCCGTGATGAACAAGTCCAGGATCTCCGGTCCGGTGGAAAGCTGCAGGCCTTGGGTCCAGTGGTCGGCAGCTCGGGCAAGTGCCCGCCGGTGGTCAGCCCAGGAGTCCTTTGGTCCCTTCTGTAGGCTCCGGAACTTCTTGCGGTAGGACTCTGGAGTGAGGTTGTACTGTTGGATCAGGGCCCGCTTGATGGTGTCGTAGCCCTGATCTGCCTCAGCAGGCAAGTCCCCAAGGACATCCAGGGCCTTGCCCCTTAAACGGGGGGTCAGGTATTTGGCCCACTGGTCCTTGTCCAGATGGTGCTGCAAGCAAGTCCGTTCAAAAGCAGTCAAGAAAGAGTCCAAGTCTCCATCCTTCTCCAGCACTGGGAAGTCCTCAACACGGACCTTTGGAAGTTTGGTGTCTCGAAGGTCACATGTGGCTGATGAGGGCCGGAGCTGAGCTAGCTGCAGCTGGTAGTCACGGTCTGCCTGTCGCTCTCGCTCTTCACGCGCTGCCTGCCGCTCTCGCTCCGCAGCCTCACGCTCTGCGTGCCGCTCTGCCCTGCGCTCTGCCAGGAGTTCCTTGTAGCCCTTCTGGTCTCCAGCCTGGAGAAGGGCCATAGCCATTTGAAGAAGGCTATCCGAGCCTCCCAGGCTCGGTGGAATGGCACGTGGTGATCTGCGGCACGCTGCGGAGCCTGGTGATTCACTGTCCCTTTCAGAGCGGAGGGCTGGCATCTGGCTCGTTGAGGAACCTTGGGTGAGCTCCTCCTCATCTTGTCCAGCAGTGCCAGGTTGCGCAATGTCCTCGGCAGAATGGTTTTCTGGCGTCGAGCTCCTGGAGGACTCGTGGGCAACCTCCTCATTGCTGTCCACAGCACCGTCCTCCCTCTCTTCGGCTCCTGCCTTAGCATTGGCCAGTTGCATAGCTCTGCTCCTGGTGCCATCAGCCATTCTTGCAGACTTTTGGTCACTGACACAGAACTGACACCTGATGCCTCCACACACCTTACAGTATCTGCACTCTGACACTCTAGTGTTGAGCTAGTCTGAAGACCCCAGCAGCCACAGCTGCTGCAGGCAGTCTTTAGTGTCTGGGAGTATGGGTCTCACACTCACACACACTATTATCTCGATCCCACCGCTATGCCACCAATATGTCACAAACCACCGGGGGGGTCACTCAGAAATCCCCCGCGCTGGCTACCAGTACGTCACAATCGGGGGGTAACAAGTGGGGGTCACCCCTCCTTTATACCTCCCGACCGACAGACAGAGCACGTGACGCGCTCTCTAGCGCCCCTCTTATAGTCAGGCCAATTATGGAATTGCCCGACCATAAGCAAGGAGGCCGCTATACTACTTATGCCGATTATTGAAGGGTCCCCGGTGAGAGTAGGGTATATATTCCCCCGACCTCCGCGGGCGGAATATATAAAATCTCCCCGAATCTCACTGGCCTCCCCACAATAATCCTTGGCACAAACTCGCTGCCACCAACCGCTTCACGGTAACTATTAGCCGAACACACAGACGTGGGATTCAAGATCGAGATAACAGAACAGCCCAAGATTAATTATATAATTTAATCAGCCTAAAGCACACTAGAAACTACAATATATACAATAGGGAATCTACAGAATATACATATGTCAGAGTACAGTTACAATCAAAGCATGGGTTACAAACAGGCATACACAGTTCCAGCAGTTACCTTGTTGCGTCTGGCCACAGGGGGGCGCTGTAGGCCAGGTTTCTAGGATCCTTCCCACAGATGTTTCCTACACGTGCCCCCAGCGAAAAGACCCCCGGAAAATGGCCGAAGTAGGGTTATCAACCTGGGCAAGTCCAGGTCCCCTCCTACCTTCGTGACCTCACAGGGAGCACTGCTCCACCCCTGGCTTGAGTTATGGACAATATCCCAACATGGAATATGGGCCATAACTTTGCCTGGGAGCGTCGTAGGCGGACGCCAATGCTCTCATTGTGACAGTTATGAATTTAGCTACAGAACGAGGGGACTCATGACCTGTCTGCCAGTTCCCCATTGGCTGATATCACGCCTGGGGCATTTCCCAATGTCCTGCTCCCATAAAAAGGGTGTGCCGGCATCGTCCGCATGCAGAGACACCATTTTTATGGTTGCCATATTTATCGGAAATATGGCTTGCGAGATATGAACCATTTTTTACTGGAGTCGTTCTGTCTGCTAGTTCCATAGCCTTGCTAATGAGATACAACTCTTGTTACAGGGTGACGGCAGGGAGTCATCCTGTGTCCATTGTTCCCACACCACCTCATCTCCATATCACAGGACATGGCCATGGAGGTGTAAGTGGAACACTGAGAACAAGAAGGGAGGGGGCACTGCCAGGGAGTGATGAGGGATTATGACTGGAGTCATAATTCATCTTCATATCCCGGGATTTGCCTCACACCGCGTAATGCTAAATTGCAACTCCCTGCATTTTTCACGTCACGTTTTTGTGGATGTCCTGCAGCCAGGTCCAGGTGTGATCAGTAAGCACATATATATATACTAGCTGTTCCCAGCCAGCTAATGCTTAGCATGCCCATTTCTATGTAATTAACGCTGCTGGTGATTAATTAAACTAAAGTTAATAATGACAACATTCAGTAGCGTTGAAGTGGTTGAATTACGTGTAAAGGAAGTTAATAATTGTCGACTGGCAACGAACACGTGATGTGAAAAATGCTGGGAGTTGCAATTTAGAAATACACGGCCTTTGTCTGTCATTAGCTGAATCAGCTCAGCTTCAGATGTGTGAGTGTACAACTCCCAGCATTTTTCACGTCACATTTTCGTTGCCAGTTGACAATTATCAATTTGTCATGATACTTGTTGTCATTATTAACTTTAGTTTAATTAAGAGGCGGGATGCAGAGAGCACCATCCATAACCAGGATTCAGAGAGCCCCATCATGAGGTAGGATGCAGAGAGTGCCATGCTAAACCGGGATGCAGAGAGCTCAATCGGGATACAGAGAGCTCCACTGGGATGCAGAGATCCCCATCCAGAACCGGGATGCAGAGAGCTCTACTGAGATGCAGAGAGCCCCTTCCAGAGCCAGGATCCAGAGAGCCCATCCAAAGGCGAGATGCAGAGAGCCGCAGCCAGAGGCGGATGTAGAGAGCCCCATTCAGAGGTGCGATGCGGAGAGCCCCATCCAGAGGCGGAATACAGAGCGCCCCATGTGTGGCACCCCAGGGTCTGGTAGCCACAGTAGTGTTGCCGGGTGATGCTATGCGTGGAGGCAAAGAGGGAATTTTTCATGTTAGGTATCTTGACATTCAATACTTCCTAACTCCTGGCCAAGGAGAGGTGGGACAGTGCAGGGACTTCAGCCTTATACACAGTGTTTGTAACTCCTAGCTAGCCGATCTGCAAAATGTGACACAATCTATCAAGAGCTCTAAAACTGGCTATGATGGCTTTTTTTTACTCTTTTACATGGAAGATCACAGTCTGGAGATGGAGAAACCAGGGCTGTTTTGAGGTCAGTTTCACATGTCCAACATTCACGGGCTGAGAACAGACCATAATGTCCGTACTGGCCACAAGTCTCCTAACCCAAACGCAACAGCTTCTCAATGCTCTAAACCATGTTCAGTCCCAAACTCGTGCTCCTTACTTGGCTTATAAATGTTGGATGTGTGAATATTGGAAGCATGAAACCAGTCTTGGCTGGTATATAGAAAGAAAAGCACCATTATTCCTTATTGGCTGTCGGAATATAAATCACTCTATGAATGTGCTGATACATAAGAATTAAGGTCCAGTCACACTAAGCAACTTACCAGCGATCCCAACAACGATAGGGATCGCTGGTAAGTTGCTAGGAGGTTGCTGGTGAGATGTCACACTGCGACGCTCCAGCGATCCCACCAGCAACCTGACCTGGCAGGGATCGCTGGAGCGTCGCTACACAAGTTGCTGGTGAGCTCACCAGCAACCAGTGACCAGCCCCAAGCGCCGTGTGGAAGATGCTGCGCTTGGTAACTAAGGTAAATATCGGGTAACCAACCTGATATTTACCTTGGTTACCACCGCACGGAGCTACAAGTGCAGAGAGCAGGGAGCAGCGCACACTGAGCGCTGGCTCCCTGCTCTCCTAGTTACAGCACACATCGGGTTAATTACCCGATGTGTGCTGCAGCTAAATGTGCACAGAGCAGGGAGCAGCGCACACTGAGCGCTGGCTCCTTGCTCTCCTAGTTACAGCACACATCGGGTTAATTACCCGATGTGTGCGTGTGCTGCAGCTAAATGTGCACAGAGCAGGGAGCAGCGCACAATGCTTAGCGCTGGCTCCTTGCTCTCCTAGTTACAGCACACATCGGGTTAATTACCCGATGTGTGCTGCAGCTAAATGTGCACACAGCAGGAGCCGGCACTGACTGAGAGCGGTGGCGGAGGCTGGTAACAAAGGTAAATATCGGGTAACCAGGGACAGGGCTTCTTGGTTACCCGATATTTACATTGGATACCAGCCTCCGCAGAAGCCGGCTCCTGCTGCCTGCACATTTAGTTGTTGCTGTCTCGCTGTCACACACAGCGATCTGTGCTTCACAGCGGGACAGCAACAACTAAAAAATGGCCCAGGACATTCAGCAACAACCAACGACCTCACAGCAGGGGCCAGGTTGTTGCTGGATGTCACACACAGCAACATCGCTAGCCCCGTCACAAAAGTTGTTCGTTAGCAGCGATGTTGCTAGCGATGTTGCTTAGTGTGACGGGGCCTTTAGTGAAGGTAGGAGACACTCTAATCTTACAATCTGCTTGTATCACTGTAATTGGAGGAGCACATCCATATAAGAAAAGTCTGAAACTCCGGCACCAGAGGTGAGCATAGGCTTTACCAATGTATGTAAAGCGCTGTGGAATTAATAGCGCTATATACAATGAATAAATATTATATTATTATTATATTACTATTTTTATGGAGGCACATACGGAGAATGAGAAGGGGTTGTCCTTTAACTCAAACTAATAACATATGCAAAAAAGATGTTTTCACATTTAAGGTGCTACTTACTCAACACTTCTGAGCCAATATAATTAAAACATTTCAATTAGGCAAAAAAAAAAAAAAGTAAAAAAAAAATGACTGCATAGATTATGACTTTTTCAAAGGCCAACTCCTTTTCTTTACAAAGAATTTAGATGATAATTATGTAGAACCATGTTGCTGGCTGCTGTTTATTAGCTGTGATTATTACTGAGAAACATTAGCACAGATTACTGCTAATGTTGCTCAGGGATTGATGACAATTTCAATAATTTACAGTGTTTACATATGCTGTAAACACAAAAGGGAGAGGTTCATAGAAGAAACATAATTAAAAATGTTCCCTAACTTAGTCATGCATCATAAGTCGGTTTCTTCATGAAATGAGGTGAAAAATAATTGACGTATGTAATGTTTACCAAGTGCAGGTTCCGTGGAAGTAGTTTTTTTTCCCACAAAATTTTCAGCTCTTTTGGATCAGAAAGTGATCTTAATGGAAATATGTTTGCTTTTATACACGTTTGGTAAAATTTGAGGAGGGTTTTTTAAACTTTCATGATGATTGATTTAATTAGGCATTCCTGAAGGGTAATCAAGACATTCAAAGGAAAACTTAATTTTTGTAAACACATTCCACAGTGGATACATGCACTGTAATCTCTGTAGGTAAGATCCAAATAATGAATATTTGGCCGAAAAGCAGTAGCAATTCAATAAGAGGTGTCTAATTGTTTTCTTTATTATTTTACTTCTACAAGGATTGCTGATCCTAATACTTGCTGTAATGCATTCACTGGTTATGGGTTGTACAAATGTGGCACCCCAGTGGTACTGTTGCCACAGTAACATTGCCCTCCTCACAGGGGGTGATACTATGCCTGGAAGCAAGAGAGGGTCTCCCAAGCTATGTACACGAGCACTCAACACTTTCTACTCCGGACCAGAAGGGGGAGTTCAAGAACCCGGTTGGAGGGGAGCTTCCCTATGCATTCTCGCCTGGGCAGGAGTAAGGAACACACACACACAGACAGAAAGTAAAACTGATTAGAACAAGTCAGGAGTGGAGAGAACAGAGAACAGGGAAACGGAGCCCTAGCTGCGTGGGTACTAAAGACCCACCAGCAGAATCCGAAGGGCAGAAGATTACAAGTCTCCTGGCCCACAGAGTGCCCGGGGTACAGCAGAATAATAGAGCCAGGAGCCGTAACAAAAGAGCTGCACCAGTAAAGGACTCACGCTGCCTGCCATACGGGTGAGAACCAGAACCTACACAAGAAAGAGGGTCTCAGCATAGCATCAAGCCGCAGGGAACCACACATCACAGCGCAAGTAGGAAGGCCTCTGAACCCACCTGGCTAGGTGGACCTCCGTTACCTGCTGGACCAGTCTCCCGGCCTGTACCATCAACTACCAAGTAAAGGCAAAGGAAACTATGGCCCTTGTGTTGTCCAGTTATTACCGGCGTCCTCAGTCCTGCACCCCAACATTAAGTCCCTTCATCAATCACAAAGACTATTACTCCCATCTGCCCTGGGGCCCAGCTCTACCTGTGGAGAGCTATAACAACCAAGCTGTGTCACCATCTGCCCCAGCGGTCCCCTCCCACAGCGTCGGCTATTACTGGCTGAGTACCACAGGTGCGTCACGAATAACTATCATCATCCCTTGTAAATAATCCCCTTATTACAACGACACCACTGGGGTCACGGAACCGGGCCTTACCACCGCAGCATCCCAGAAACAGAACCACAGCCCAGTAATGAGTGCCTCACGGCTCCGGTGCAGACAAAGATCAGAAACACAGGCCAACAGCCAACAACTGAACCAGAATCTACGACTGGTAAGGTTCTGTGGGAGCATGCTTAGTAAAGAAGCAGATCAATTACCAGAAAGTGGAAACACCTGAGCAATCAATTAACCTACCAGCTTAGTAGCCCAGGATAACACAGCAGAGCATCTCCTTGTGTGCAAGATGCTCTGCAAAGAGGAATCGTGACACTGCCAGCTCAGTAGTCCAGAAAAACACAGCAGAGCATCTCCTAGTGTGCAAGATGCTCTGCATAGAGGAATCGTGACACTTGCCAGCTTTTTGAGTTGTCAGATAGCACAATACTTTATTAATATTGCTATGTATCACGTAATCTTACAAGTTAACAGAGAGATTTGTAGAAAAGGGTTTCTATACCGCGCCAAAGATCACAAGTCTGGATGTCAGATTAATGAGGCTTTATTATATCATCGGTCTACGCGTTTCAGGAGCTCTGCCCCCTTCCTCAGGACCATAGAAAAGACAACATCAAATCTCAATTTGATGTTGTCTTTTCTATGGTCCTGAGGAAGGGGGCAGAGCTCCTGAAACGTGTAGACCGATGATATAATAAAGCCCCTTTTCTACAAATCTCTCTGTTGTCAGCCACTGGGTTGCCGCTGCCTTGATCCATTTCTACATGCGAATACAGTAGTTGTGACTTTCACAACTACAGTTGGTGAGTATTATTGCTCCCCCCTCCTTTGCCCTGTGCCTATAAGGGTAAGACCCTATTGCGCTTATTTTTCCACAGCTTTCCTTCAATTTTGTAATCTTACAAGTTATAAATTGTTACATGTGTACATGATTAGAAGAAATAACAGCACAGAAATACATTATCAGATGCGCAGAAATACATAACTAGAACTTCTATCAGTGCAGAAACACATAATCAGAACCACCAGAGGTATAGAATTACATAACTAGAACCCTCAGCAGTACAGAAACACAGCATCACAATCCTCATCAGTACAGAAATACATACCAGAACCCCCATAAGTAGAAAAATACAGCAGTAGAGAAATTAATCACCAGAATCACCAGGAGTTCAGAAATTCATCTATTTAACCTCCTTCAGTTCAGAAACACGGTATCAAACCCCTCATCAGTACAAGAATACATCACCAAACCCACCAGCAGTACATGCTACATCAATTGTAATGACAGGTCAGACCCATATACATTTGTATTGCATGAACCTACAGCTCCCTGCTGTGAATATATTTGGACTAGGTTCCAGTTGGGGCTCCCTCTTGTGGTCAGTGCTGGTAGTGAACTTGGCTTGCTGAATAGAAACCAGACAGCTGGGGATGATTGGCAATCAGGTTGTTCTGACTGGGTCTATATAACTGAGTAGTGTTCTCTTGTTCCTGGCTGATGCTCAATAATGTTTCCAGTGTGCTGAGGACATTCTGAAGCCAGCCCTTCCTTCTGTGTCTACCAGAACTCCTTTCAGATAAGTTTGGTCTTTGTACCTCTGCTGGTCGTTTCCACCTTCTTGTTGTTTTTCTTTTTAGGTACTAAGGTTAATTTCCTATTTTGTCTGTGTGAAGTTCTGGGTGGAGTTGGATCATTCCCTGCTGGGAATGTCTGTGTACCTTGCTCCATACTCTGCTATGTATTTTGTTTTGTCATGCTTGGTACTAATTTCAGTCCCTCCATTATATTAGTGTTTTCTTTGGATCCCAGTAACACCTGAGTACTGATATAGTGGGGGAGAGCCCATGTGGGCTCAGTATTTTTTCATATCAGGCGTGTTGGTTCTTTTTCTAGGGTATTTCATGGCTGCAGACAGTGCTCTTTTCTGTCCTTCCTATTTAGTTAGTTTGGGCCTCATCTTTGCGGAATTTGTTTTCTACCTGTGTATTGTGTTTTCCTACATCACCATCATCTTTATATGTGGGGGGCTATCTATATCTTTGGGAACTGCTTATAGGCAGATTAGCCTTTCCTGTATTTCTCTCTGTAGGAATAATTAGTTCTCCGGCTGTGTCGAGGCAACCAGGTCATTGTAGGTGTGCTGCCCCCACGTCAGTAGCAGCCGGGCTGCTCAGATCCGGATCCGCAGTGGCTCGAGGGATTTCTGGACCCAGGGGTCGCGCGGACACTCAAATAAAAAGGGGACGTATTTGTACGGGGATTGCTGTAGATACTTTGTGATGCCACCCACGGTGTGTGGTATGATATGGTACCACCGCTGCTGTAGGGGAGCACCCGGGGGGATATGGGATAGCAGCTGGATGTTAACCCCTCCGTGGGTAGGGATGGCTGCCCCGGGGCTCAGTGCCCAGTACACGGGGAGTGATATAAGCCGAAGTGGCGTGCCGGGCCGGACCGGGGAATGTTGGTGTACTCACTGTAGAAGAATTACACACAAGTCCGTTGGTAAACCAAGGTGTCAGTGGCCATCTGCCGTGTCCAGGTGTACTCGGGTCCCACACCCGGCTGGTGTTCTGATGTCCCTTCCTCCGACACTGTATTTTCTTCACTTTTGGATGACTCCGTCTGGAACGGGGAAGTCCGCTCCCGGTGTATTTTGGTTGGGAGATATGCCTGCGAAAACTGACCCTTGGGATTTCAGTGGGTGTATGCGGATACCCTATCCCCCGTGGTTGGCTGCCATTTCGCTCTATCTGGGCTAAACCTGTGGAGCTAGGCCTGCAACCTGCTCCTGGCCTAGTGAATTAGAGAAGGGGCTTGCAACCATCTTCTAACTAGGGTCCAGGTACCCCGCCTGTGCACGGTTTCCGGACCGGATCTCCGCTTTCGATACCGGCAGGCTCCAACCCTGTCCTGGTCGACACTGGATCTCCCGCGACTGTATTTCCGTCGCCTTCAGACACGGTCCACCGCTTGCTACCTAGCAAGCAGACCAGGGCCACTACCCTGTTCACTCTCACTATGCTCAACTTCTCTCTCTGACAGTCTGTCACTGTCACTCCTCTCCACTCAACCTCCAACTTCAAACTCTAAAACTGATCTGATCTGGCTTGTTCCCGCCCCCGGATCCTCAAGAGCCCTAGGTGGGCGCTCCCAATCTACCTGCTCCTGCCCACTGGTGTGCCCTTCTTACCCGGGGGGGTGACTAGGATTTTGTGGCTGATGGAACCTTGTGTGGGAAGATGTTATGTAGGGTGTAATGTACTTCTGTGACCACCTGGCGGTGCCAGGGCGTCACAGTAGGCACATCACACGGCTACTTGTAGTTGTGTGTTAGTGTTAGGTCTGCAGTCCGCTGAGATTCCAACCACTCTGGTAACATTCTGGGTTTCCTAGTTTTTGTCCTTTATCTGATCCTCCTTGGTCACTGAATCATAACAGCTCTCAGTTCATCCTTAACAATGGTCCTCTGATATGAGCACCACACGGAAGGGGTAGAGCCTGCCTGAATATATTTCTGGATCTAACAATGGTAAGGAGAAAATGGGAGTTGTTATTATCATTCATCATGAGACTGCGGCCATACAGGAACCACAGTACTGATGAGACAAAGTCAGTATCATGAATAA
Source organism: Anomaloglossus baeobatrachus (assembly GCF_048569485.1). Taxonomy (NCBI): domain Eukaryota; kingdom Metazoa; phylum Chordata; class Amphibia; order Anura; family Aromobatidae; genus Anomaloglossus; species Anomaloglossus baeobatrachus. The sequence goes on from NC_134354.1 coordinate 717,544,519, forward strand.
ACATTTACAGTAACTCATCCAGGTACCTAATGATTATGATTATGTTGTCTATGAATGTAGTTGTTCTTTTCCTTTTGTTTATCTTGTCCAGATGCCATGATGATTTTTCACATCCACAGCTATTCCGTGCAGACTTCCATCTTCTCTGCTCTTCTGCAGCACATCCCGGTATGATAGCCTTAAAAATAGCAGAATTATTGTAATGTTCTTCAATAAAAATATCTCAACTACACTGTGCCCTTGAATAAATAATTGCCCCTCACTATGTTCCCTGCACAAAATATGACCTACACACTGTTCCTCTTATGATACATGCCCACCACAATGCCCAGTTCTTTCCATTCTGAACCCCTTCTTCACAATGTTTTTTTACTCTGTGTTCTTGCTATACTGCCCAATCTTTATACTGTGCTCCCTCATCACACTCCCCCTCCTCAGCATACCTTCCCCTCTTTACTATGGCTTTACACTGTCCTCCCATGCTGTTTCCTCTCCATACCGCACCCCCATCCCAATATCCAGTCTCCAGTCTGTGCTCCCTCATAATTTTGCTCATCCTACAGTGTCTCCTCATTACCTCTTAGCCCATCCCCACTCACCTCCATGCTGTGTCCGCATCCATTTCCCCCTCATTCCTCATAATGTGTCTGCACCTATCCTCTCTCAGTGCCCATACTTATCCACACACATTCCCCACTACACCTCATTCTGTGTCCACATAAATTTCCCCCCTCGCTCTCCATACTGTGTCTGTGCTCATCCCCCCTCACTCTCGATACTATGTCTGTACCCATACCCACTCACTCCTCATACTGTCAGTACCCATCCCCCCTTACTCTTCTTACATTGTCGGCAGACATTCCCTCTCCATATTGTGTCTGCACCCATCCCCTTTGATCTCCATGCTGTGCCCTCATACATTTCCCCTCACTCCTCTCATACTGTGTCCACATACATTTCCCCCCTCACTAATAATACTGTGTCAGCGCTAATCCTGCTCCCTCGCTCTCCATGCTGTGTCTGTATACATGACCCCCACCGTCGTTTAACATACTGTGTCTACAAACATTCCCCACTTCGCTCTCTATACTGTGTCCGCTCCCATCTCCCCCCTCGCTTTCCATACTGTGTCCACACAAATCCTGCCCTCTTGCTCCCCATACTGTGTGAGTATAAATTCCCCCACCTTCTCTCTCTCCATACTTATTCTGTAAATTTCCCCCTTTTCCTAATTACAATATGTCTTCTTGTCTTCAGCTCCACTGGAACACTTACCACCAAGGATATCAGACACCTCTGCGGTGCTGAGGAGTGACGTCAGCAGTCAGCAGTATGATCAACTGACCTCATCACACTGCTGACTTTGCAATTACCTGGAAGTGCTGGCTGTCACTGCTTCAATTGTATTCTCATCTGAAAGACGATTGATTCAGCAGAACCACTATCTATACAGGAATATGGCACCAGAACCACAATCAGTTTTGTTGCAAACTGTTTATGTTGCATGAAGGATATACAAACCATCATACGTATCCCTTTATAAATGGGATCTGTTTAGCTTCCATTGGAGGATCCACAAGTATCTGCACACTTTAATTGAAACCAAACGGCCCCATTATAGTTAAATAATAGTTTTCATTACCCTCCTGGGGATTGACATTCAAAACATAAGATGTCAGGGATGAATATCACTGTTTTTCACTGGTATCATGTAAATTGTCTGCAGGCAATGATGAAAACACATTCCCTGTTGAGCCTCACCTCTAAAGTACACTACTTTTATTTTTTACTGTTACTGGTAGTTTTTGGTGAAACAGGTAACTATTCTAGTGGAGGTGATTGTCCGATCTAGTCACCTGAGCCATTGGGGGAGGAACGGGGTGTGTTGGGGTCTTGTTACCTTTATCTCTGACCCATTCCTTTACACAGGGGCTGAGGTTTCATGGGGGGGGGAAAGGGCACCATCGTCTTCATCTGTCTAGAGCACCAAAACACCTTGTTCGGGGCCTGAGACATACTAATACACCATTCAACCCTCTCCTCAACATGGCCAATCCATGATTTTAGGAAATGGTTGGTTGGCAGGAATTTTAGAAGACATTGACAACTTCATTGAATTAAAAACATAATTTTTATTTACAAAACAACATTCAACATACAAAAAAAATGTATTACCTTGTTAATTAAAACAAGATGCCTATCTATGCAATCAAGGATGCGAACACCCAGGTAAAACACTGCTCCCTGATGAAGTGACATACGAAACATGCGTTGGAGCACAAGGCACACAAAAAACACCAGGTTTTCTTTGCACAGGTATTATTGAATATTTATTTTTATATTATAGGCATAGTATGTTGTTTTAGACATGCATCCAACTAGTGCGATTATAGGTAATATATATATTTTGGATAATGTGCAATATTTATTCCTATGTTATTTATTTCCCCATTGTGTATGTATAAATATAAAATGTGTTTTATTACTAGTGTATTGAATAGCCTTGATTTTATTACATTTGCATAGCCATATTTAAGTAATTTATTATCAGCTATGTATACAGTGTATTTTATAAAGGCAGTAAAGTATGACTCAATAATGTATTGATACTGATAATTTAATTGTTATTTTTTTTATTGATTTTCATTTTGATTTTGTTTGGACAATAATTTTTGTTGTAATTTTTGTGGTAATTCAAACCACTTATACATTACTTACATGCTCTAGTAATTTTTGGAGTTTATTTATTAGTTTTTACCCTGGTATTCGGGTCCTTGATTGCATAGATAGGAACCCTGTTAAAATGAGCAAGGTAATAAATATTTTTTGTATGTTGAATGTTGTTTTGCAAATAAAAATTATGTTTAGAATTTAATGAAGTTGGTTATGGTTGAGGATATTGTTTTGATTCTATATGACACTCTAGGTGTAGAAAATCTGCAACATCACTCACCAAAAGCTCATTGCGGGAACATAGCCTGACTCCTTTACTTTCCCCTTTCCTTGAGGCTAAGGCGACACAGGGATTTGTGCGAGTCCTCGCATGACACTTGGTTTGCACTCACATCACAGAAGTGTCATACAAGTGTCATGCGACTGTGGTCCGATCGTGCGATCAGACCACAGTTGCGGAGAAGGGACGGTACTGCGGAGGGGGGGAGGGATTTATCTCCCTATCTTCTGAGTTGCTGGCTGATGCTAGAATCCCACTGCTCTTGTGTTACACCGGTGTTCTGCGAGTGCATTGCGATGTTTCTCTCGTCTCATAGACATGAATGGGTGCGAGAGAAACAATGATCGCATTACACTCGCAGCATGCTGCGATTGCTTTCTCGGGCCAATTAGGGCTGAGAAAATAATCACTTATGGGTGCTGCCCCATATAGTAATATTGGTCCGAGTGGAATGCGATTTTTTTATCGCATTCCACTCGCACAGTTTTTCTCATCATGTGTCCTAGGCCTTATTATCAGTATCTTACATGACTATTGCAGAAATCATAAAATATATAAAAATGTTATTATTCAGCTCACTCTTTATGACCAGATAGCAAAAAATGCAATATTGACTAAATCCTATTTTTCTTACTCCAATTGTTTAATTTTATTCTCCATTCTCCTGAAATAATATAAGTTCTTATTTTTCCACTATAATCAGTCGAACAGAAAAAAACACATTATGTCATATTGTTGTCTGCAATGCACAATACAATGTCACAAAAAATAATCCAGAGATTGGTGATTAGCATTAAATGTCGCCTCACAATACAGATGTAAAATAATAAAATGTTTGCTCATGTAAATATTTGCTATGACTTGCTACTAGCTCATTATAAAATAACAATGTGGATTCATTGCCCTCAGCTAATTCTGCATTGATGTTATGCAGAAAAAAACAACCAAAATTCTCGTTACAGACTCCAGTGATAAAGTTGACTTTATGTTAAATTCTAACAGGGGCCTATTTTCCGTACTTTCCACATAAATAGCTAAAAGTATTTACGGTATACCTTTTTCCAAGGATACCATTAAAGGGGTCTACATTTATATTAGTGGAATCCTGCCAAATATTGTCTCTACCTCTCGGAGCTGCACATTTTAATGCTTGTCCCTGAGGTTCCCTATTGTATCTTATATTAGTTCAATTAGTAATATCCCGTTTACCATATGGTAATTTGTATTTTTCGTACATTCTTGACCTTACATCATCAGTTATTTGCTAACATTTTGCCAACATGGCCTTTTGTAGCAGACAATATTCTATTATATGTGTAATAGAATTTTCCTATTTTTTTGTTAGTAATATATAATTATAGTTTTCATTATTTATACAGTAAATGTGCAAATCAAAATAAAATTATATACAAAATATCAAACACACAGGCGCTCATGTAGTGCCCCCGAGACTGGTCGCTAAAGAGTATATCATTATATCCTTCCCTGGCAGGTCAAGATGTTAATCTAGTAAGTTCTACACACACGTCACACCACCATACAGCAGAGAGAAGCAGTCACTAGGAAAGGGTTAATAATGTTTCTACAGACACAGGAAGTGACTCAGTCAGTTCTTAGCAGACCCAGATTGCCATAGAAACTTGCAAAAGTTGGGGCATGAGCAGTTAGGAGTAGAAAACAGTTTCACTTTACCTCAGAATAAGATTGGACACGAGACAGAGCAGACGCACAGTGGTGCAGCTCCCTGAAGGGGAGGCTGTTAGGCCTTCAGGGAGGCAGAACAGAGCTGTCTGGATGTAACACCAAACAGATAGCTCCACCAAGCTGGGGCCAGTAACATCCAGAGAGACGGGACCCGGGACCTGTAATCGTGGACTAAAAGGGAGCAGTCGTCAGAGAGACGCGACTGGGCACAAGAGAGGTACAGAGCCCTAGTTCGGGTGGCCGAGGTGCGGCAGCAGATAGGGAGCCTGAGAGAGGGGGATAGAGGTCCGACCCACGAGAGGCCCAGGCTGCCGGCCGTACGGACCGAGACCGGGGAAGAGTACAGAGCTGTGCATGGAGGAGAAAGGCCACAGATTACCAAACTGGATCCAGCCTCTGACCTGCCTAGTCGCAGGAAGGGTCGGCTGCGGGGAGGCCGAGACCCCTGTCACCGCTGCAACCGGTGACACACTTCCCAGGGGCCCGTCACCCTCCTTCCATCCCCATCTATATTGGACACTTGTCCGTTTGCTGTTCTTATTTAACATGTAGCCGACGGGGTCACGAAACCGGGTCAGGCCAGTCACAACTATCCCAAGGAACCACTGACCCTGTGACGAGTACCCTAAGGCCCCGTGGATGCTACACTCACAATCTTGCATACTGAGATACACATGTTCTGTTCTTGTTTTCATTTAATTTCTCTTGCTTAATAGCACCAATTACCCCACAGACATTATCATCATTGACCACATTGGGACTCACAATCTAAATTCCCTATCAGTATGTCTTTGGATTGTGGGAGAAAACCCACCAAACACGGCGAGAACATACAAATTCCTTGCAGATGTTACTCTTGGTGGAAATTGAACCCAGGACCCCAGTACTGCAAAGCAAAATGTGAACAGGTGCAAGCTGCTATGACTATACAATATACAAACAAAGGAATAGAGCAGCACTCTGTAAGCGCTAAGATACAGTCATATGAAAAAGTTTGGGCACCCCTATTAATGTTAACCTTTTTTCTTTATAACAATTTGGGTTTTTGCAACAGCTATTTCAGTTTCATATATCTAGTAACTGATGGACTGAGTAATTTTTCTGGATTGAAATGAGGTTTATTGTACTAACAGAAAATGTGCAATCTGCATTTAAACAAAATTTGACCGGTGCAAAAGTATGGGCACCCTTATCAATTTCTTGATTTGAACACTCCTAACTACTTTTTACTGACTTACTGAAGCACTAAATTGGTTTGTAACCTCATTGAGCTTTGAACTTCATAGGCAGGTGTATCCAATCATGAGAAAAGGTATTTAAGGTGGCCACTTGCAAGTTGTTCTCCTATTTGAATCTCCTATGAAGAGTGTCATCATGGGCTCCTCAAAACAACTCTCAAATGATCTGAAAACAAACATTATTCAACATAGTTGTTCAGGGGAAGGATAAAAAAAGTTGTCTCAGAGATTTAAACTGTCAGTTTCCACTGTGAGGAACATAGTAAGGAAATGGAAGAACACAGGTACAGTTCTTGTTAAGCCCAGAAGTGGCAGGTCAAGAAAAATATCAGAAAGGCAGAGAAGAAGAACGGTGAGTACAGTCAAGGACAATCCACAGACCACCTCCAAAGACCTGCAGCATCATCTTGCTGCAGATGGTGTCAATGTGCATCGGTCAACAATACAGCGCACGTTGCACAAGGAGAAGCTGTATGGGAGAGTGATGCGAAAGAAGCCGTTTCTGCAAGCACGCCACAAACAGAGTCGACTGAGGTATGCAAAAGCACATTTGGACAAGCCAGTTACATTTTGGAAGAAGGTCCTGTGGACTGATGAAACAAAGATTGAGTTGTTTGGTCGTTCAAAAAGACGTTATCCATGGAGGCAAAAAAACACGGCATTCCAAGAAAAGCACTTGCTACCCACAGTAAAATTTGGTGGAGGTTCCATCATGCTTTGGGGCTGTGTGGCCAATGTCGGCACCGAGAATCTTGTTAAAGTTGAGGGTCGCATGTATTCAACTCAGTATCAGCAGATTCTTGACAATAATGTGCAAGAATCAGTGATGAAGTTGAAGTTACGCAGGGGATGGATATTTCAGCAAGACAATGATCCAAAACACCGCTCCAAATCTACTCAGGAATTCATGCAGAGGAACAATTACAATGTTCTGGAATGGCCATCCCAGTCCCCAGACCTGAATATCATTGAACATCTGTGGGATGATGTGAAGCGGGCGGTCCATGCTCGGCGACCATCAAACTTAACTGAACTGGAAATGTTTTGTAAACAGGAATGGTCAAATATACCTTCATCCAGGATCCAGGAACTCATTAAAAGCTACAGGAAGCGACTAGAGGCTGTGATTTTTGCAAAAGGAGGATCTACAAAATATTAATGTCACTTTTATGTTGAGGTGCCCATAATTTTGCACCGGTCAAATTTTGATTAAATGCGGATTGCACATTTTCTGTTAGTACAATAAACCTCATTTCAATCCAGAAATATTACTCAGTCCATCAGTTATTAGATATATGAAACTGAAATAGCTGCTGCAAAAACCCAAATTGTTATAAAAATAAAAGGTTAAAATTAATAGGGGTGCCCAAACTTTTTCATATGACTGTATATGCAAACATAGAGTATATGAAATTTAAACTTCATTAATGCTATATGGAGTATACTTCGAAAAATTAATGTACTTATTGCATATATTGCCACAGCTGTAAAAAAAGACATGAACCGCACATCCAAAGATCATACCTTGATCTAGTGCCGACAGGCAAAAATTTATGTACCTGAACATGAGGTTCTTGGTTTAACACTCTGATCAGACTGTATGAAGCCCTCTGCTACATCATTGCGAACCTCTGAGAGAGTCCCTAACCTATATGAAGCCTTAAAGGTGCGCTGAAGTGTACCAACCACTGCCACAGCGATCGTGCACCAGCAGGGCAGGTGACCTGATGCCTCACAACACCCATGCTGCAAGGCACAGTCCCCATGACTCCAGGCCACACCGCCCCACTGACACAAAACCACCACAACAATGGCTGCCACACAGCACCAGCACCCTGTGAAAGGAGCTGGACAACTCACCTTCCACAAGCTCACAGTATGTGAACAGAGCAAAAATGGCAGAACCCCTCCTTGCAGTCTCCTTCTAACTAAAAACGACTGTGCCAAATGGGATGAGTGCTGGTGCAGCACTACACCTTTTAAGGCTTCAAATAAGTTAGGGACTCACCCAGAGGTTCGCAATGATGTAGCAGAGGGCTTCATGCAGTCTGATCAGAATGTTAAACCTCATGGTCAGGTACATAAATTTTTGCCTAGCGGCATTAGATCAAAGTATGATTTTTGGATGCGCAGTTCATATATTTTTCTCCAGCTATGTTACACTGCATGATCTGTCCCCCTGGTGTTTTTTTTTTACTTGTACCAGCACTCCTCCCATTTGGCACAGTCATTTTTAATTAGCAGGAGACTGCAAGGAGGGGTTCTGTGTTTTTGCTCTCAGTTCACATACTGAGAGCTTGTGGAAGGTGAGTTGTCCCGGTCCTTTCACAGGGTGCTGGTGCTGTGTGGTGACCATTGTTGTGCTTGTGTTGTGTCAGTGGGGTAGTGTGATCTGGAGTCGTGGGTCTCAGACTTGCAGCATGGGTGCTGTGAGGCACCAGGTCACCTGCCCTCCTGGTGCACTGCCACTACAGCGGTGGTTGTCACACAGGGGTGCTCGTGCAGCACAACACCTTTTAAGGCATCAAATAAGTTAATGACCCACTCAGAGGTTTCCCGTGATGTGGCAGTGGGCTTCAGGGCTTCATACAGTCTGATCAGAATGTTAAACTAAGAACCTCATGTTCAGGTATGTACATTTTTGCCTAGCAGCATTAGATCAAAGTAAGATTTTTGGAGGTGCGGTTCATGTCTATTTCTATAGCTATGGCTTGGTGCATATGTCGCGGACGGGGGGTGCACTGCTCGACCGCTCGCTCGTGGCTTGGGTCCGGCTGCTGCTGCTGCTGCTCGGTGGCTCGAGCGGTGGGCCGGATCCGGGGACTCGAGCGGCGCTCCTCGCCCGTGAGTGAAAGGGGTGGTTTGGTTTGGGGATGTAGTCCGTGACGGCGCCCACGGTTTGTGGTGATAGTGGGACACCACCGCTGCTCTAGACGGGGATCCCGGGAACGATGACAGGGAGCAGCTGAGATGTTTCTCTGCCCTCCATGGGTAGGGGGATTTGGTAGTCCCGGGGCCCGGTGATGTGGACTGGAAGATGGATGGCGGGAGTTGGGGAGGTGCAGGGTCACGGGGCAGCGCGGTGCCAGGCGGCACGGTGGTACTCACTCAGCCAGTAACGTACACGGAGATTCTGGTCAAACAAACTGCTGGATGGACGGGTCCCACAGACGGCTGCGGCGGTCACTCCCGGTAGGTTGGCGGTGACTGTCTCTCCCTGCACCTTCGGTGTGTTGTTGGCCCCGATGGCTTCCCACCAGTAACCCGCTCCCCAGCGTTATAGTTGCTAGAGGAGCTCCTTTCTGCCCGCAGGCTCTGGCCCTGGTAACTATAGCTTTGGCGGTAGCTGTATTTCCCCTCACGGTTGAGCGGTTGCCTTCAGTCGGGTCTTTGGTTGCTGAGGAACCCCGGAGGTTCCCGTCGCTAATGGATTTGACCGGTTTAACGGCGACTCCAAGCCTGGTCGGGGTCCGTAGGCCCTGCCGCGTGGTGCTGGCGTTTCTTCGCTCCCCGATCCAGTACCGGCGGGCCATCGCCCGACCCCGGTCCTCACGGTTGTGCATCAATCGGCCTCACCTGCAGACGGTCACCACCGTCTGCCAACCTTGCTGTATGTGCCCGGGCCACATACCCGGACATGGTCAGTCAGTGGCTCCTTTACCACTCCGCTCCTCTCACTTCATTCTCCCTAATGGAACTCCAAACTCAACTGCTTCCTTTTCCCGCCTCCAGGACTGTGAACTCCTCGATGGGCGGGGCCAACCACCTGTTATGTGTACTGATGAAATTATCCAGCCCTTTTTTAATAGTTATAGTATCTGCCATTACTACCTCTTGTGGTAGGGCACTCCATAATCTGACTGCTCTAACTGTGAAGAACCCTATTCTATTTAGCTGCTGGAATCACATTTCTTCCACTTGCAGTGAGTGCCCCCTGGTTCTTAGTATTGTCTTTGGAAGGAATAAGTCATGTTCCAGTCCTTTATATTGACCACACATGTATTTATACATATAAATGAGATTTCCTGTGAGTTCTGGTCACATTTAGGTACAGAACTTAACTTCTAACTAAGCTCCAGTCAAACCCGGCGAACCCGAACATTCACTGGTCCGCTGATCCCTATTCACTAAAACAGATGTATAGGGAGATGAGAGTTCATTTTTAATGGAGAATTAATTCAATAATAACTCATATTTTCATTTGTGCTAGATGTTTTATTGCACCATAGTCAAAGTTACAGCAGCCACAATCTCTGTTGTTAGTGTCATAATCCTAATTTCTATTTACTTATTTGCATTCCTGTCAGTTGACTAGCAGAAGGATTTTTCAGAATTTATATATGTAGGAAAAACACTACCATTCTAGGATATGATAATTTATGTAAAGATGTGCAATTAAATTAAGTGGTGCTGCAATATGCCTCTTGTGTCAAGAGCTCTTGCACTGATCTGTGTGAACTCTTTTGCATCAGACATTGCTTCCCAATTTGTGTACAGCTCAAGAAAATAGCCTTATCTTATAATTCTGAACATTGTAAATGTCTGGTAATTGTGTATTTGTTCTGCAATCAATTGCTGGTTTGGGTAAAAAAAAAAATAATAAAAAGAACAGATGTACTCAAAGTTTATGAGTACTAAGGCATCATTCACACATCTGTTTTTCCCTTATGAGTGAGTGCTATCCATTTTTTCACGGATAGAACTTGTACTTCTGATAGTCTCTGGGGCTGTTCACGTGTCAGATCTTTTCCTCAGACCAAGTGGTCCTTGCAAAATACCATATTGATCCGAGGGTCAGATCAAAATCAGCAAAGGGAAAGTAAACAAAAACAAACACTCAAAAAATCCTTTATTTGAAATAAAAGACAAAAAACACCCTCTTTCACCACTTTATTAACCCAAAAACACCCCTGCAGGTCTGACGTAATCCACACGAGGTCCCACGACACTTCCAGCAGTATTATATCTGAAGCTCACAGCAAATGCCATAGAACATGACAGGTTGCGAGTGGCTTTGTATGTAATTGTTAGTGTTTTGAAACTGAGTCTTTGGGCAATGGGAAGCCAGAAAAGAGATTGGTAGAGTGGAGAGGCTGGGGAGTAGCGGTGGGAAAGGTGGATTAGTCGGGCAGCAGAGTACAAGATACATGGTAGTGTTGCGAGAGAATTAGAAGAGAGGCCAGAGAGCAGGAAGTTGCAGTAGTTAAGGTGGGAGATGATGAGGGCATGCACTAGTATTTTTGCAGATTCTTGATCAAGGAATGTACGGATTCAAGAAATATTTTTGAATTGGAGTTGGCAAGAGGTGGAAAGGGCTTAGATATGTGGCTTGAAGGAGAAAGTAGAGTCAAGGGTTACCCCCAGCCAGCAAGCTGACTAATTGTCCATAATTGTCCTCCAAATGATGCAGACTAGTACACTGCAGGGGGCTGATGCAATCTGTAATCAGCAGACATTCCACAAATTAGCATACAAAAAGGGGCACTGGACAGTCTCACATGAAACAGAGGTTCATGTGGGTTCCTTGACTTACTGAACAAAGGAATAATACATCTGGCATAATTAAACATAGTTCACAGTACACATTATTGCAGACTTAAGCTGGGTTTACACGCTGCAACATTGCAAAGGACATCGCTGTAACGTCACCGGTTTGGTGACGCAATAGCGATCTCCATAAGTCTCTGCTAAGTCTCTGGTGAGCGTTCAACCCGGCAAACCTGGCCAACAACTTACCAGCGATCCGGACCTGCAGAGCGACCTAGCTGGTTGTTGGGGAGGTTGATAAGCAGCCTTTTGAAAGGGAAGTTGCTAACAAAGTCGCTGAAAAGGCTTCACACACTGAAACTTCATGCTGCACAGCGGGAAACAAAGGACCTAGGAATGGTCCTGAACGACTTGTAGTGATCAGCAACTTCCAGCAACTTCACAGCAGGGGCCGGGTCGCTGATAGGATTCACACACTGCAACATCGCAAACAACATCGCTATTGCGTCACAAAACCGGTGACGTTACAGCTATGTCGTTTGAGATGTTGCAGTGTGTAAACCCAGCTTTACAGCTGGCAGCATGGTGGTACTGAAGAGCCCAATTTTTTCCAAACTTAAAATTTTGGAAAATACGCCCTTTATTAAGTTTCTAAATGTGACTGTATGTTCTTTGAATATTTTATGATCATGAAGGTCAAAGCTTTTTAGAGTTTCTTTATCTTAACTTCATCTTTTACATCAAAATACATTATGTCTGAGCTCTCCTTCACATAATCTATCAGGGAAAAGCAGACACTATACTCAAAGTGATAAATTAGTGTTTTAGAATCATATTTTGTATGAAGTAAGATGTAGAACTGATTATATCTAATTCACCTTGCCTATAAAAACTGTATATATTTAGCAATTCATTGCTGTACATGTATGAAAGAAACACAATACGTTAACTGTATATATCATTAAGTGAGAAGGTCATGGTGTATGATGTGGATCCAGTAGCTGAACTTGCTCCATATAGTGCACATGCTGACTGTGTTGTACAGTTGGCATTTGCCTCTAACAGCAGCAATCAAAGCTAGCTCTACTTGCTGATGTTTAACTCCTTGAATTCTGCTGTATATCACAGTGGAATTTAAGTTAACCCTTCCTGGTGGGGTGTGCATTCAGGCATCCATTGCCTACTCTCATATAATGATTGTGGGATACCGAAGGGGTGTCATGCCTGCTGGGGGACGTTTGAACTGTGCAGATAACTACACTCCAAGTCATTGATGCACTAGTAGGGTCCTTCCCCTCACAGTAGATATGAAGAACTTGGCACTCAGTAGTTAAATTGAGGTGATATTTATTATCTATGCAATATATGTTTTAGTCAATGATTTAGACCTTTCTCAGATATATGGACTACATATAGGACAGGCCAGTATGACAGATAAGTGCTAGTTGTAAGGCATCATGACCTACACTATGTGGTCACCTACACTATGTGTACTCCATAGTAAATGTATCTGAAGAAGGTCCAGATTATTTACTAAAACACTACATATTGGACTTCAAAACCCTCAATTTAACTGCCAAGTGCCCCATTAAAGATTGTTGTTGCTACTATGTTAAGTTCTTATGAAGTCCAGCTGTAGCCTTAATAGAAGACGGAGATTTGTGCTATAATAATATAAGTAATGTTAAAGTATTGCCAAGTGTCATAGAGATGATTAACCAGGTTCAAGTGTAAGGGGTTGAGAAACAGAAGACACCCATATCTAATGTTTAACAGCATTTGTAGAGGAACACCACCATCTTCCAGCGGGCCAGAACTGACAGGAACTGAAGTGCAAGGATCGTGTTTCCTCAATGGAAGAGTTAGAAGGGGATGCCAGGTCAAGTGACAACTGTGGTGTAGTTACAAAATATAAAACCTTGGGCAAGCAGTAAGAAGGCAGAGTTGGCGCCACGAATAGCAGGGGAACAGACGTGTATACAACGGACAAGGCCCATGTCGCCTGGAGTGGAAGTATCTGGAAGCGCATTGAGATCAAAGAAGACCAGTGTTCCATCGTTTCCAGAGGAACCCAAAGGCCAAATACTGAATACCTAGATAAACTGATAAAGACAACATCCAAGATTAGGGGGAAAAAAAGTCAAAACAACTTCTTTATTCTGCAATGAATGCAACATTTCAATGTACCATAGGTCTTTTTCAAGCATACAAAATGGTGTAAAATATCAGGTTTAAATAGCATAACTCATAAACAGTGAACCAATTAGAGTAGTCTGAATCCTCTCATCATAACCCCCATCCATATATTGATCATTCAAAAAACAATATATAAAGTGTATTGACAGTACAGTTATAAATAGCAGTAGCAAACCACCATAAATACAATGCACATATTTGTGTATATAAGTATTAATTCAATTATGAAGTCCCACTGTTCTGTCTTCCCTACATGAACCCTGGGGCGTATATAGTTTGACAGGCAAATAAACCTTTATCCACTAAGCCCAATGAAGAGACTGTTGCTTGAAGGAAGTCTGTATTTTATTGAACATTAGCAGATGTATTGGATTAGTGAAACTAAAACAACAAGATGCGTACAATCAGCATGTATCTATATATATATAATTGCCTTATTCTGTCTGTCTGTCTTGCTCCAAAATTGTGTCACCGTGACAGTGTCACCGTGACAGTGTCGTTAGAGTGACAACTGTTGGATTGGCAGCTGGGCTCGGCCTGCCCCCCCCCACAGATTGACTGCTCGCCTCAGCCTGGCCCTGCCCCCGCATGGATTAGCCGCTCTCCCCGGCCCTCCGTACGCATCGCCTGCTCCAGCAAACACCGGCTCCCAGTACACATGTGCAGGGAGCTGGCATACGCTGACGCCTCGCCCGCTCAGCCCCGCTCCAGCGTACACCGGCTCCCGGTACACATGTGCAGGGAGCCGGTATACGCTGACGCCTCGCCCGCTCGCCCCCGCCACACGTTGGCACACTCGGCCCCGCCCCCGGCGGACATAACCTTGCGATGCTGGGATCGTGACGGAGCCGGTGTACGCTGGTAACCATGATACACATCGCATAACTATAGGAAGCGCTTCCCTTAGTTACCCGATGTGTATCATCGTTACCAGCGTACACCGGCTCCCGGGACACATGTGCAGGGAGCCGGCATACGCTGACGCCTCGCCCGCTCAGCCCCGCTCCAGCGTACACCGGCTCCCGGTACACATGTGCAGGGAGCCGGTATACGCTGACGCCTCGCCCGCTCGCCCCCGCCACACGTTGGCACACTCGGCCCCGCCCCCGGCGGACATAACCTTGCGATGCTGGGATCGTGACGGAGCCGGTGTACGCTGGTAACCATGATACACATCGCATAACTATAGGAAGCGCTTCCCTTAGTTACCCGATGTGTATCATCGTTACCAGCGTACACCGGCTCCCGGGACACATGTGCAGGGAGCCGGCATACGCTGACGCCTCGCCCGCTCAGCCCCGCCCCCGGAACACGTTGCCACGCTCAGACCCGCCCCCGGCGGCCCCAGCATGGGGGATGGAGCACAATGGGGGGTGTGCAGCATGGAGGGTGGAGCACGATGGGTGGTGTGCATCATGGAGGATAGAGCACAATGGGGGATGCGCAACATGGGAGATGTAGCACGATGGGGGGTGTGCAGCATGGGAGATGGAGCACGATGGGGGGTGTGCAGCATGGGAGATGGAGCACGATGGGGGGTGCGCAGCATGGGGGATGGAGCACGATGGGGGGTGCGCAGCATGGAGGATGGAGCACAATGGGGGGTGTGCCGCATGGAGGATGGAGCACGATGGGGGGTGTGCAGCATGGGGGATGGAGCACGATGGGGGGTGCGCAGCATGGGAGATGGAGCACGATGGGGGGTGCGCAGCATGGGGGATGGAGTACGATGGGGGGTGCACAGCATGGGGAATGGAGCACGATGGGGGGGTGCGCAGCATGGGGGATGAAGCACGATGGGGGTGCGCAGCATGGGGGATGGAGCACGATGGGGAGTGCGCAGCATGGGGGATGGAACACGATGGGAGGTGCACAGCATGGGGGATGGAGCACGATGAGGGGTGCGCAGCATGGGGGATGGAGCACGATGAGAGGTGCGCAGCATGGGGGATGAGCATGATGGGGGGTGTGCAGCATGGGGGATGGAGCACGATGAGGATGCGCAACATGGGAGATGTAGCACGATGAGGGGTGTGCAGCATGGGAGATGGAGCACGATGGGGGTGTGCAGCATGGGAAATGGAGCACAATGGGGGGTGTGCAGCATGGGAGATGGAGCACGATGGGGGGTGCGCAGCATGGGGGATGGAGCACGATGGGGGGTGCGCAGCATGGAGGATGGAGCACAATGGGGGGTGTGCCGCATGAAGGATGGAGCACGATGGGGGGGTGTGCAGCATGGGGGATGGAGCACGATGGGGGGTGTGCAGCATGGGAGATGGAGCACGATGGGGGGTGCGCAGCATGGGGGATGGAGTACGATGGGGGGTGCACACCTCCCCCCAAAACACACACACACTGCCACACGTGCACCGCACAACACACCACACACACTGGGAACCACAAACACCGCCCTACACAGACACCCACACACACACAGACAACGCCGCACACACACAACACCCAACACACAAACACCACGGCATACATAAATATACGCACATACCGCGCAACACACACATTGCACAAAACATACCTCCCCCCAAAACACACACACGCACTCCACACCCACACAAACCGCGCAACACACACATCACCACACACACACAACGCTACAGACACACAGCGCTCCACAAACAACGCAACACACACAACGCAACACACATACAACACCGCTCTCACACACCCCCACACCCAGACAACACCCAGAACATTTACAGCGCCCTACACAAACACTTGGTAACTACACACAACAACATCTATATATATATATATATATATATATATATATATATATATATATATATATATATATATATATAAAACAAAAATCATACATTAACTACTCAATACGTAAATTCTAGAATACCCGATGTGTTAGAATCGGGCCACCTCCTAGTATAATATAACAGGGTACGTTCATACAGAAATGTGACAATTTACATATAAATGTATAAACAGCTTAATCCTAGCTTGGCAGATGCAGCTAACTAAACATAGTGCAAGGGGTACTTTGCACACAGAGATAAATCTTTGGCAGATCTATGGTTGCAGTGAAATCATGGACATATTGTTCCATTTGTACACAGCCACAAACCTGGCACTGATTGTCCACAATTTCACTGCAACCACAGATCTGCCGCAGATTTATCTCTGTGTGCAAAGTACCCCCAAGTCCTGAGCTTCAGATGGCAACAAACATAGAGCTCCTTACCAGCAATGCTTTCACAAGGGGGAAGGCAGAACACTCTCTGTCTGGCATCAGTTGATGTCACCATCCTTGTCCTCTGAGTGTAGAAGTTGGTCTGAGGAATGTTTCGGGTTTTTTACGATGGTGCCAACCGCTACGTCTTTTTATGTCACAAGTTCCAGTGTCCATGAATGAGCAAACTATGTGGGTCAAGCAGGTTATAGCTCTCATAAGTGAACTTCCAGCTTGAGAATTTGCTAAAACCTGTGGGATCTAAGCTGAATATCGGTGATCATTGTATGAAGCAAATGAACAATAACAAACACAGATTGAATGCGGAAGGCACAACACCCACATGTAGTCCTTCATGTTTTTTGGCTAATTTTTTGCCCAGTTTGGATGTCCTCATCTGAGTTCTGCGAGCCCCCTTTGCTATATCGAATACTGAAAAAAAATATACTTTTAAAATATACCTTTTTGATTATAACTTTTAATACGACTATACTAGCCACACAGAATAATATACTTTTACACAATTAGTTAAACAACCAGTACATAAGAGTAACCAAAATTAGGGGGGGGGGAGGATTCTATATGTTTAACATACCCTGAGTCTGAGCCTACTGGGTCCTGCCTGTCCACGTAACTTTATTCACCCTAGGGTTCAAGTGGTGCCCCCGTTCCATGACGGCTGTCCCTTTATGAACCCTATTTGACATGTAAGTGTAATATTTGGGTAACAATATTACACTTACATGTCAAATAGGGTGTGACAGGTTCAGACTAAGGGTATTTTAAACATATATAATCCTCTCCCCCCTAATTTTGGTTACCCTTATGTACTGTTTGCTTAACTAATTCTGTAAAAGTATATTATTCTGTGTGACTAGAATAGTATGGGTTTTTTTTGGTGAAATGAATAGATTTTATAAATATACATATTATTACTATCGAATACTGAATACCATCTCCAGAGGAACCCGAAGACCAAATACGAAATATCATGTCCAGGGCAAAACCAGACTTCTTGGTTAAACAGGGGACGGAAACCTGAAGACCAGGAAAATATAACTAATAACTTGAGTTAGACTGTTGGCGCAGTGAATTGCAGTACAACCAAGCCAAGTTTAAAATGCAGTTAAAAAAGATATACTTATATAGAACTTTCATTTTCTTCTATAATTGAGTACGGCGACTTAGAAGTAGAGTGATACTGATGCTCCCCTGACAAAGACCGGGATTGGGTTATTCTTGTTGGAATTTGTTAACCAGAATCTCAATTGATTATATGCAACTAAACGGTTGATTGTTGCTATGTACATTGCCAACTGTATTTGATCTGTCTGATTTGTATTGCTGTACCGCCTATTGTTTTTAGCCATCCTTTTCCCAGCTCCATATTTCTGTACAACTATACAATATAAACCTATTAGGAGTCACCACTGAGTCGCCTTTATTGTGTGTTGCATTCTGCTCTACTGTTCACACAAGTACCCTATGGAGTACCTTTTTGTTACTATGCTACATATTCAATTTACACCTGTTCACATTAGAAAGATAGGATGTGTCATCAGTCTTTTTCTTAAAATTATTGAAAAGCATATAGAAAAGCAAAAGGAATCAAAACACCAAAATTTACATTTTTGGTTTCATCTAAAATTTGCACTACAAAGTAGAGATGAGCAAACTGTTCAATAAAGGTTCACCAATTTCAAATTCGGTGAGAGCCTTAGCCTGTTCGGCTCGGGCTCGGTACAGAGTTCTTTCCCCAAAAGTTGGCAATGTTTTGTTCGATCACTGATCGCATTTTAAAAAACAATGCATTTCTACTGATATGTTATGCTTTTGTATAGGATTGTGGTGCTGCATGATAAATGGGGGAATGTGTTTAATAAGTGGAGGGTTTGGGGACTCGGCAGAAGCCAGAGGCACGCGGCGCCATTTTTTTTCCTTAACTTTCTTTGCGGATGTTTCTGCAGCCAATCACTGCACTGCAAACATCCACAAGGTTCAGAAACAAGGGCTTATGTCATTGTCTGTCTAAGTCACATGTCCATCTACATATAAAGACTACATATAAAGACATGCGGCGTTGGCGCCATTTTGTAAATGTTAAACATTAGGGAAGGTGCTGCCGCCGGGACTCCCAGTGGGGCTGCTAGAAAGTTAGCTTCGCTATGGGTTTAATGATAGTTGAGATAGATAAGAGAGCGATAGAGTGTAGAATAGGGACGTGCAGTGTACGGAAAGGTGTGTATGCCACAAATCGGCATTTCATGATAGAAATAGGGATTGCTACTTGTCAGTGCCTGCCAAGGAGTTCACAGTAAAAAATCTAAATATATATCACTACTTATTACTGCCTGCTCTAAATTACGCAGTCAACCACATTTCTAGATATAGTTAGTTAGTACTTCCTGCTGTAAATTTGCTTGTGAGCTAAGTAAAAAGGTCTTGGCAGTTTTAATTGTCTGCTCACAATTACGCAGTCAATCAGATTTCTAGGTATTGTTACTTAGTACTGCCTGCTGTAAATTTGCTATTGAACTCAGTAAAAATGTTTTGCCACTTTTCATTGCCTGCTGAAAATTATGCAATCAATCATATTTCTAGGTATTGTTAGTTTCTAGGTATAGTTAGTTAGTACTGCCTGCTGTAAATTTGCCAGTGAACTGGGTAAAAAGTTAATGGCAGTTTTCATTGCCTGCTCAAATTACATAGTCAATCACATTTCTAGGTATAGTTAGTTAGTACTGCCTGTTGTAAATTTGCTAGTGAACTGGGTAAAAAGATCTTGGGAGTTTGCATTGCCTGCTCATAATTACGCCGTCGATCACATTTCTAGGTATTGTTAGTTAGTACTGTGGGAATCTTACTGCACTAAAATGTGGACTACCAGTCCTACCCAACCACTAATCAACCACATCTGCTGCTTCTTCCTCCTCCTGCGTCACTGTCTATACTATTCACACATAGGTCTCCGACCGCAGAACCTTCACTTGTTTATTTGCTACACTTGGGGTGATTGAGAGCCCATCAGCTGTTATGGAAGTGACTGTAATAATTATTATGGATAACTCAGGAATCTATTTGCGTGGAGCAAAGACACAACTGAACCCAGATTATAGGTGATAAAGTTTGTATTGTAACACACGGTGATTAGCAAACAAGTGCAGAGGATAAACAATAAAGTCCATAAACACACAGTGAAAATATCAAATGAAGCCTTTAAGGAAAGTCTCTTGAAAGCCTCACAAGATAACGTGATTTAGCAATGCAGTCTCTGAAGCTCTGTAAGGAAGTCTCTGAAAGTGCAAAGCAAGATGCAGAGCAGTATACAATGTTCAGGAAACAAATGCAGAGCAGTTTCTAGTGTCCAGAACAGTCCCGTGCTCTGCTACTGCATCAATTCAATGGTGGAAGCAACAAAGCAGTATACAATGGTCAGGAAACAAATGCAGAGCAGTTAATTAAGTAAGCCAGCTTACGTGACAGCAAGGCAGGTCATAACCACAGCAGGGGCTAGGCATCAGCAGCAGGTGAGCAGAACCTCTGAAGAGCAGCAACAGGAGTTTCACACAGGATTTGCTGATGTACCTTGAGATGCCACTAGGAGTAGGAAACCAGGCAGAATACTCAAGCAGAGGACTGGAGGCTGGACTGGGATTAAAAAAGCAAGAGTACACAGAACACATGGAGACGAATGAAGCAGGGGACACTATCTTGGAAAAAAGCAAAAATCCCAAAAAGAATAAACAGAAAAACCAGAGTCCTGACAGTAACCATGGCTGGTGTTTTTGACCCATGTGAGACATTAAGGCCAAATCCTGTGTGTTGCATGGACCATACTTCCCTGCTGTGAAAACAAACTCTGGGAAAATGGGGGGAGGGGACAATTGATACCACTGTCCTGCTGTCTGCATGCAATGTTTTTAAATATCAAGAGTCAAAGATGAGTCTCTAAGTTGGGTCTTGTCTGTACTAGCAGAGATGTGGGAGCAAACGCCCTAATCCTGTCACTCATCCCACATTTCATTTTTAAAAATTTAAATTCCAAGCCACATCCTGTGTGTTGCAAGGACCATACCATCCTGATGTGCAAAGCCACTATGGGTAAATGGGGGGGGGGGCAATTGATGCCAGTGTCCTGCTGTCTGCCTGAAAGATTTTTAAACTCAAGACTCCATGACGGGTCTTCAAATTGTCTTTTGTCTGTATTGCCAGGGTTCTGGGATCAAGAAGCCTACACCTGTTACTCATGCATCTCTTGATTTTTAAAATTAAAATGCCAGCCCACATCCTGTGTGTTGCATGGACCATACTTTCCTGCTGTGCAAACACACTCTGGGGAAATGGGGAGGGGGCAATTGATGCCACTGTCCTCCCGTCTGCCTAAAAGGTTTTTAATCTCAAGACTCTAGGACGGGTCTTCAAATTGTTTTTTGTCAGTATTGCCTGGGTTCTGGGAGCAAGCAACCTATGCATTTCACTCATGCATCTCTTTATTTTTAAAAATTGAAATGCAAGGCCACATCCTGTGTCTTGCATGGAGCATACTTTCCTGCTGTGCAAACACATTAAGGGGAAATGGGGGGGGCAATTAATGCCACTGTACTGCTGTCTGCTTGAAATATTTTTAAATCTCAAGACTCCAAGATAGCTCTCCGAGTTGTGTTGTGTCTGTACTGGCAGGGGTATGGGAGCACCAGCCCCATACTCCACCTCCAATATTTCCTATGTCAATAGTCTAGGAAGCAAATGGCTATGCCAAAACAGTGGGGCTGCACTGTAAAATTTATTTTTGCTGTTTTAGACGTTTTTCAACCCCTTCTAAAGGTGTTTCCTCTGGCTTAGGTTTGGCCTCTCATTGAATCCAATGAGGCTTGAAAGGTTTGAAGAATGGTTCGGTGAACCTAGTGGTTGTTCGGTAAGATTCAGTGAAACACACTTTGAAAAGTTCGCTCATCTCTACTAGAAATCTTTCAAAATGTTGTGTTTACTGATCCATATATTATTTGAGTCTCAGACACTGATTTAAAACTTTGAATACAGTCTGCTTTTCCCTGATAGATTACATGAAGGAAAGCTCAGATACAATGGTTTTTTCTATAAAATATAAAGCTAAGATAATGAAACTAAAAATCTTTGACCTTCGTAATCAGAAAACATCCTAGAAATATACACTCACAGCTATCTGATCATATTACCAATTTTACAGCACAATGAACACTACAATCACAAAATCCAAATTTTTTTTTCAACATTTCACCCCAATCAGATATTTTTTACATTAAATGGTAAGAGTGAATGGTGTTATTCAAAACTACAACTCTTTCCACACAAAAAACAAGTTCTCATATGGTTATGCTGACTAGCGAATAATTTTTTGGGAGGATCTTAGAAGAAAACTGGGAGAAAAAAAAGAAAATTGGCCACCGAGGGAAAAAGTTATGGTCTTGTGCAAACAGCAGAGCTTGTGTTGCCAAACATAAAGGTTGGGTAAGCCGTGTACGGGGGTTCCTCAGAATACAGCAAAGTCACAAACAATAAAACTGACTCCAGCACCAATTCTCTCACCAAATATACTTTTCTTAAATTACATGAAAGCGCGTATACCAGAAGTAGAAATAACACTCAAAATATTTTACAGACACTCAGCCAGGAGGCCGAGTCCCTTGTGCTGTAGAACTGAGCATCCTAGCAATATGTACCAACTATAAATACCATAAATTTACTTACGGGCATGCCTGTCTAAACTGGTCACCAGTTATCTATTTATGCCCTAGGTTCTGGAATAATTATGTACGTGCTACGTTTGGGGGTCACATGCGGGGCAGCACAATGGTTCACAAACTAATAATTATTTCTGTACCCCAACAAAATGCATTCCCACCCCGGGTTGACAGAGAAATAATACTGTCTCAATTACTCCGAGTATACCTAAATTATTAATCAAATTCAACAGCCTCTAAGCAGAAAAATGAAGTTTAACAACCATAAGCAATTATCTTGCACAAAAATGTCTTTCAGTAACTCGCTACTGGAAATATTCAGATGTGGCCTAAAGTCCTTTCCGTGTTGTGATTGCACCTAAGTGTGGGTATTAAGTCCTTTATAACAGCCAAGAAAGAAGGAACTTGGCAGTGGTACTGGAGGATCCGGTCGATGATCTTGCAATAAACTTTAGACTGAACCAATCAATAAACCTAACTAATTAACTACAGGTCTGGTCTCAGTTTCAAGTGCTTTGGTGCCAAAACTTACTGGGTGGCGTGCATGGTTACAAACTACTGAGCCTTTAATTGTCTTACCGACCTGGGTCTGTTCCAGACAGATAAAAGAAGGATGTGGATGGATGACATTTCACTAGCACAGCATTACATGTATATGGACATAGCCAAGCACATCTGTATCATGCTGGCGAGTCAGTGCATATCTTCAATCACAGAGGATGAAGTTTGACTCATCACCTCACAGTTGTATGACCTTCTAGTATGTGACTCTATGATCTCTGTGTTCTGATGCACATCACTAAGGGTACTTTCACACATCCGGATTTTTGCTCTGCGGCACAATACGGCGTTCTGCAGAAAAACCGCAACCGGCTTTTGTAACGCCGACTGCGGTTTTTTTTTGCATTGACTTACATTAGTGCCGCATTGTGCCGCAGGGGCTTGCGTTCGGTCCGGTTTTTGCCGCATGCGGCAGATGTAGCCGATGCGGCGGCCGGATCGAACGTTCCCTGCAACGTTTTTTGCTCCGGCAAAAAACACCGCATCGCGCCGCATCCGGCCGCTGCGGCGCATTTTTCAATGCATCCCTATGGAGGCCGGATGCGGCGCGATGCGGAAAAAAACGCATCCGGTCGCCGCATGCGGTATTTTCCACTGCGCATGCTCAGTAGCATGCCGCAACCGGAAAAAACCGGACCGGCCGCATGTAAAAACTTATGCAAAGGATGCGGTGTTTTCACCGCATCCGTTGCATAGTTTTCACAGCCGGATTGAGCCGCAGGGCTCAAACCGGATGTGTGAAAGTAGCCTTACACGAACTAAACTGTCCAAGAAGCAATTCTGTTAGAGCTGTATGGAGGCTGGTAAAAAATAACTCCACCTAAACTGAAATAAGAACAGTAAGGCCACACATTCTTTTGACAGTTGAACAGCACTGTAACAGGCTGTGTGTAGGAAGCACAAGCAACTCTATATAATAAATTTAAGCCTCATGTACAGGGGGAGATTATAGTTTTATACAACCTTCAAATACTTTTGCACCCATGGACTCCAATAGTATCTTACTGGATAAAATCGAAGATACAGATTCTGTACACAAACACCAGTGTACCAGGCACCATCCAAAACTAAATAGTAAAGCTAATTTCTTTGAAAAGCAAGGAGCATAATGTGCAGCTAGAAACCAAGTCACATGTGGCCCATGATGCCATGCTGTTCATGCACAACTGCATGGACATAGAAATACTTGCCTGTTTACAGTGGCTGTAGTTTCTGTGATGCTAGCTATCATCATGTTTCACAGTTATGCCATGAGGCAGATGAGTCAAGAGGTCCGGAGTAAAAAACTGAGGGTGTACGTCAAAGGCCTAGACGCAACATAAAAGAGTAAATAGGTTGCAGTCAGCGGTCAAAACAATACATCTAAAGACACATGGGTTGGTTTGGGTATTTGTCCTATGGTTTTGTCATCGGTTAATCTGCTGGGCTATTGCCTTTTGTGTCCCGTCCAAATGCTGATGGTTCCTATAGTCTTTATTTTCCGTTCTTGGTTTGCTCCTCTCTAGGTGTTACTAATTTTCCCATCATTGTTTGCCCTCTCACAAGAACAGCAGCTCAAGTACGTGAATAATACCGAAAGCTCAGTACACCATTGCAGTCTATTGGGAGGCTGAGCTGTCACTCACTGTGTCCCTAGAACACAATGGGCAGTGGCTTTGTGATAGTACCCCCTTTTCCAGGAGATGGCCACCAAACCCTCAGGTTTTCTAGGAAACCTTAAATGGAAAGCCCTGACGAAACGATTGATATTCACAACAGATTGAGCTGGGACCCAGGATTTCACTTCGGGTCCATATCCTTTGAATTGAACAAGAATATGTAAGGAATTTCGGACCCTCCAAGAATCCATGATCCTCTGTACTTCATACTCCAAACCTCCATTGACTAAAACCTAAGAAGACAGGGATGAGGGAGATAATACAGACGGGAAAAACTTCATTAATAGGGATCTATGAAAAAACATAAGGAATACGATTAACTATTTCCAGAATCTCATGAGGGCCAATGAATCTAGAATCCAACTGCGACACTGATACTGTAAGTTTAATATTTTTGGATGACAACCAAACCTTATTACTTACTTTATCCTCTACGTCTTAGCCAGTTTCTATTTTGTCACTTTTGTTTTTCAAGAGCCATAATGTTTTTATCAATATAGCCACTATAGCAATTTGAAGGCTTATTTTTTACGTGACGAGTTGTACTTTTGAATGAAACTCTTCATACCGTGTTTCCCTGAAAATAAAACCTCCCCCGAAAATAAAACCTAGCAGGAGTTTTCAGGGATGCTTAAATATAAGACATCCCCTGAAAATAAGACCTAGCCGTGGTCAATAATGAAGTGTCTGTGCAGCGGAGAAAAAGTTAAAGACACTGCAGGACACTTCATTATAGACAGCGGGCAACCCCTAAAGAGAGAAGAAAGAAGAGAGAAGACCCCCGATCATACTCACCAGACGCCAGAGGAGTTGAGTGCATCAAGGTCCTGTGGCGGAACACACACATCAGATCACACACACACACACACACACACACACACACAGTACAGATTGTATCCACACACTCACCATATCAAGCGATATCGCTTGCTTCTTGGCGGCGATACTGTGCAGTGCAGTGACCTGCCGGAGGATCACATGGCTGGAAGCATGTGGTATCTCCGGATGTGGTGAGTGTGTGCGCGCAATTGTACCGTTATGTGTGATATCGTGAGTGTGTGTGAGTGTATGCGATCGGATGTGTGAGTGTCGGCAAGAGCCAGAGGAAGACGGCGTGCAGCACAGCTGCTGGGAGCGCCCACCAGAGGGCACAGGGAGGAATGATGTGAAAGGTGTGTGTGTGTGTGCGTGTGCGTGTGTGTAACACCCCTGCAGCGGTCGAACCGCTCAGATCCGGATGTCGCTACTCGTGGCTTGAGGGTCTCCGGACCCGGGGGCTAAAGGTCACACCCGAATGAAGAAGGGGGGTATTTACAGGGAAGATATATAGTTTGTGACGCCAACCTTGGTGTGCGGTGATAGGGAGCACCGCCGCTGCCATTGGGAGTACCCGGGGTGATGGAGTGGGGCAGCTAGATGACGTTACTGATATGATCCGGAATCATGGAAGACCCCCACAAATCATTGGCAAAAGGTGACAAGAGCATTGGCAACTAATCTGGCCGCCATCCCCTTACTAACCATCACAACTAGAAGTAGCCGAGGGGTGAACTAACATCCTGTGCACCGCGAACCCAGCCGGAGAACTAACTATCCTAAAGGTAGGAAAGATGAATAACTCTCTGCCTCAGAAAATAGACAACAATAGCTAGCCCCCAGATTCAAAGACTGCGGTGATATAGGAAAAACACAATACACAGGTTGATGACAGGATTAGCAAAAGGTGAGGCCCCCGCTGACTAAAATAGGAAAGGACAGGAAAGGGACTGATGGTGGCCAGAGAAAAACCCTGCAAAATACCAACTTCCTGATAGTACAAAAAGGCCCTCAGATCGCACGATCTGAACTCCGTCCTATACCAGGTGCCCTTGTCATACCAATGAACAGAAAACAAGAATCATAACAAAGTCAACAAGCCACAAACACATGGACCCAAATGAGCTATACTCCACACAGAACTGCAGGGAGTTCCCCAACAATCCAATGAGGGGGAAAATCCCTGCAAGCAAATAACCTGAAACCAACCACAGCAAATGACAAACCCAGATAAACAAAAGAACCAGACAATAAATAAAGAGCAAGCACTTATCTGGGGAAGATGAGGTGTAGAGCAGGATTAAGCAGGCTGGAGATACAAAGAACAACTGACATCCGGCAACAGCCTGCAATCAGACCAGGATTTAAATTAGCAGAGAGTTAGCAAAGGAAACACCCACTGCACAACACACCTGGTCCAAGTCCAAACCATTCCTGGCCACCAGAGGGAGCCTCCCAGCATCCAAAACATAACTAACATTCACAACAGTACCCCCCCTTGAGGAGGGGTCACCGAACCCTCACCCACGCCACCGTGTCGCTCGGGATGAGCATGATGGAAGGCGCGAACCAACCTGTCCGCATGAATGTCAGAAGCCACAACCCAAGAGTTATCCTCCTGCCCATAACCCTTCCATTTCACAAGGTACTGAAGCTGATGCCTACTGCGACGGGAATCCAGAATTTTTTCAACCTCATACTCCAGATCCCCTTGTACCAAAACAGGGTCAGGAGGCGCTGCTGCAGGAGCTGCTGGCTCCACATGTTTCTTTAACAAGAACTTATGGAAGATATTGTGAATCTTAAATGACGCAGGAAGAGTCAAATGGAAAGATACAGGGTTAATAATCTCCGAAATCTTATAAGGTCCAATAAATCTGGGCTTAAATTTAGGAGATGGAACTCTCATAGGAATATTTTTAGAGGACAACCACACCATGTCCCCTACTTTAAACCGGGGACCAACAGTCCGACGCGGGTTGGCAAACTTTTGGGCAGTTTCTTGGGACTGAAACAATTTATCCACTACCTGCCCCCAAATCTGCTGCATTCTGTTGACCACCGAATCCACTCCCGGACAGTCAGATGCCTCAAGCTGCCCTGAGAGGAACCTAGGGTGATACCCAAAATTGCAGAAAAGGGGGACACCAACATGGTAGAGCTAGCTCTATTGTTAAGGGCAAATTCAGCCAAAGGCAAAAACGAAACACAGTCCATATAGGCCCTGTCCTCCACAGGTTAATTGCCGAGTTACTTGAAGCTTCTCCCCGTTGCCAGTCCCGTCATTTCCAGGTGCAGCTTCTGATGTTGTCATTCCCAGTAGGGGGCGTCAGCGTCCGGCCTCACTTCCCTTACCAGTATGGGTCGTAGGTACACTTCTGCGGCCCCAGCAGCCGCTGGGATGCCGCGTGGTGGCGGAGCTGGCAGCTCCACAGGCTCCGCCTCCGCCATGGTGGACAAAGGAACCGACTGCTCCGCAGGCGGGGATGCAGAGTCCGGGTGCTCCGTATCAGGGTACGGGCCCGGTGATGCGGCCAGGTCTGTGCTGGGATTACCGCTGTCGTGGCCTGGTCAGATGGTACATTCAGGGGCTCTGCAATCTGCTTCTTACAAACGGGGACTGGAGGTTCCGCTGCCGGTGTTAGGGTTGGCAGCTCGGCATCCGCCGAGGACGAGGGTGACGGTGGCGGAGTGCTTCTAGCGGGCGGGGTCAACCGGGGCTAGGTAGCTGCTTACCCACTCCTCGCATGGCACCTCTATCTCATGGGCTCGCACCGCCATTGCCACGGGCTTGCACCTCATCTCTTCCCTCCAATGATCCAATATGAAGAGGAACTGCGTTCGCATCCTCCTGCAGAGTTGCTCGGCCTCCTGCTCTATACAGGCCGAGGTCCCAGGAGCAGCGTGCTCTGGTGACCAGTCTCGCTCTGCAGTCATCTTGCCTCTGCAGTGCCCAGAAACTTTATGGCAGAGTCCTGGCGTCCCTGCTTTACTTCCGCTGCTACATGCCGTCACACCCCTTGGTTTTTGCCAACTACTCACTTTCGCGCTGAAGCACTCTGGGAACTTCTGGTTTCGGCCATACCCTCAGGACGAAGGGCGGAGCCTCGGCCTCTTGCGCCCCTGGCCTTGAACATGGTGTTTCGGCGCCGAAGATAGCGGAAAACGGCAGGAACGGGATTTTGACACTGCAGCTTGGATTCCAAGGCGCACGTCACCTAGGTTAGTGGGTTCTGTCCAGATCCTGTTCGTGACGCCAAAGTTTTTCGGGATTGTAACGCCCCAGCAGCCCTGTCCTCAGTAGGTTAATTGCCAGGTTGCTTGAAGCTTCTCCTCGACCTAGGGTCCATGTGCCCTGACGTGCCTTCGGCCCCAGCCCGGCTACTGAACTGCGGCTGATGGCTATCCTTCAAGACTAGCCCAGCTGACTTCCCCCCTCCCACCACTCTGTCTGACCCCTAGGTGAACTGCCCTATTCCAGCTTAAGCAGCCCACTGGTGTGCCTGACAGGTGTGGTGCGAGGTGTAACTAGGATTTGTGGATGCTGGTGGAGGCAGTACTGCAAGATAGGGACCCAGAACCATGGGGGGTTGAGCCCTGCACGGGGAGAGAAAGATTGTGCAGAACCTTGTGACGACCTGACTAGTCCAGGGCGTCACATGTGTGTGTATGTATACTGTCTGATATGTTAGTGTGTTCTGATGTGTAAGTGTCGGCCAGACGCAGGAGAGCACAGCTGCTGGGAGATCACAGGGGTAAATGATGTGGAATGTGATGTGTGTGTGTGTGTGTGTGTATGTGTGTGTGTGTATGTGTGTGTGTGTGTGTATGTGTGTGTGTGAGAGAGATTTGATGTATGCGAGTGTCAATCAGATGTAGGGGAGCACAGCTGCTGGGAGATCACAGGGAGGAAAGATGTGGAATCTGATGTGTGTGTGTGTCTGTATGAGTATGAGTGAGTGTTATGTGATCTATGCGCATGTCAGCCAGACGCAGGGGAGGCATGCAGCACACCTGCTGGGCTGGTAAGTATGATGATTCTGGGAAGGGGGGGTTTGCTTTTTGTGGGAGGTAAACTTACCCCCAACCGTGTCTCCTCGAGAATAAGACACCCCATGAAAATAAGACCTAGTGCTATTTTCAGGGCAAAAAAAAATATAAGACAGCGTCTTATTTTTGGGGAAACAGGGTATTACCATATAGTGTACTAGAAAATAAGAAAAAAATTCCAAGTGCGGTGAAATAGCAAAACAAGTGCAATTCCACGATTTGCTTTTTGTTTTGTTTTTTTATGTTCACTGTATAGTAAAACTGACCTGTCAGTATGATTCTCTAGGTCAGTAAGAGTGCATAGATACAAAACATGCATCATTTTCTTTCAATTTAAGTAGGGAAAAAAATTTCAGAAGTTTGTAAAGAAAAGTTGCTTTAGGCGCTATTTTCTGAGAAGTGTAACACTTTTATTTTTCAGGATCTGGGGCTTATTTTTTCGCCCTAAGCTGACACTTTAACTGGTAGATGCAATGTTTTGATCACCTCTTATTGCATTTTATTGCAATGTTGTGTGACGCCCCTGACTCTATCAGGGTGTCACAGGGAACTGCACCCCTGTCTCTCTTGAAATGTTCAAGTGTATTACCTCCCCTATGAAGAATGAATATTTATGCAGTAATCTTGTTATTCCTTTTTACAGTTTAAAAAGAAAAATAAATCCTCTGGGTGTACTGGAGCTCAGGTTCGAGCTACGTTTAACCAAGGGGGAATGTGACGCCCCTGACTCTATCAGAGTGTCACAGGGAACTGCACCCCTGTCTCTTATGGTGCCGAACCCACACTCCATGTTTCTGGGTTCCTACACACTGGTATTGCTTCCATCAGCATTCAAATCCTAACCACACCTCACACCACACCCTGTCAGGCACACCAGTGGGTAGTCTAGCTGGAAAAGGGCCACTCGCCTAGGGGTCAGGCAGACTGGTGGGAGGGAGGAAGTCAGTTGAGTAATAGCCCTCAGAGAGTGAGGAGCTGAGGGAGTTGTAGCTCCCTGTGTGACCTTGGTTGGGTCGAAGACGGTGGTCTGGGACCGGAGGAGTCAGAGACCTAGTCGCAGGGTATTGGCAAAGGGTGTACTGACTTAGTTTTGGAGAACGGTCGGAACCATAAAGTCCAGTAACCGGACCGGTACCTAGCACGGCGGGGTACAGGACCCTAGATCAGGGAGTAGCTTCACGCAACCTGATAATTCACCTGTGGAGGATAGTTTCTTTATGAACTTTCACCAAGAGCTCAGAGATCGAAGGCATCAACACAACGAGGGGGATAGGGCTTTCCTGCTTATACAGCCCACTTAAATCCCAAGTGTCAGTCATCGAGAGCACAGCTCCACTATTTCAATATAGGGAGCGCGACCCTGACAGCTTCAGGCCGAAGGGTCATCAAGGAACATCTACACAATTGTGCATGAAGGCAGGCTCCGGACTACTAAGCAAAGCCAGTGGGGACGGATACCCGGACGAGCTCCACAGAGTGGCAGCAGCACCCAGAAACTTGGTTTACTCCTGTGTCAGAGTCTGCTTAATGATTGCACCAACATCTTCACAGCCTGAGTGAGTACACTGCTCTCCCTGCGTCCTGCCTGCCTGTATAGCCTCCACAACGCTATCCGCCACCTATTCTCCAGAGTCCCAGGGTCTCCCCTACCCGTAGCGGAATCACCATCTGGCTGCCCCACTCCATCTCCCCCGGGTACTCCCATCAGCAGCGGCGGTACCCCCTTACCGTGAACCACGGGTAGCGTCACAAACTATCCCTTGTAAATATCTCCCCTTTTGATTGAGAGACCGCTGAGCCCCGGGTCCGGGGACCCTCGAGCCACAGCAAAACCCCGGATCCAAGCAGTTCGCATGCTCCCGGGGGCGGCACTTTTGCACTGCCAAAAAAAGTATTTGTGTTGTTTTTGGGTTTTTTTGTGACATTGTTTACCGATTGGATTAGTTTTTTTTATATTTTGATAGATTGGACAGTTTTGAATTCAGCTGTACTAAATGTGTGTTGTCTTTTTAATTGTTTTAATGGAGCAAAAGGGGGGTAATTTGAAAGTTTGTGTTTTTATTTTTTTTTCATATTTTTTTAAAAACTTTTTTTCACTTTTTATTGTTCTTACTAGTCTCCTTAGGGGACCTGAAGCTGAGATCTTCCAATTTCTTCAGTGCATCAGGAGTGAGCTGTACGGCAGAAATGATGACTTCTTATGAATGCCGTCTCACAGCCAACGGTCTGCCAGTTTGCATGGTGGTCGACGTTATGGCAGGTCGGAAGGGGGTTAATCCTTCTCAGTCCTCTGCACCCAAGCGAGTCCATCGCATTCCTCGGTATACTCCGGCTCTCCGTTTGGTCACCTATCATCTCTCACTGGCCATGAGGGGTGGGGTGTCACTTCTGGGGGGGTGGAGCTAGTGCAGATGTTCACTCTGGACGTATTTTCCGCTCTAACAGACTCACTTTAGGTTTTGGCATTGCTGGGAGGCAAGGTGCCAGCGATTATGCAGTGCAGGGGTCCCGAGACACTGGGTCTTCTAGTGTCGGCTATTGCCAGGGGATAAGGGACGCCATGTCTTCTGGTTCAGCAAGGTGGTGGGAGGTTCCTTTCAGCCAATCTTCCTCTCCCCCTCCTTTGCCACTGTGGATTCGATATCGCTGTGTGTAAAGGGCCCTTTAGTTTCATGATGCATGCCGAATGGTAAGCACAAATGTTAGGAACCCCAAAACCTCCTCTTCGTTTATGTTTAGTGATTGTCTTTCCAGATATCCTGGGCTGCTTGTTCTGCCAAATAAATCTTGTGATTTGTTTGAAATTTTTGATACCAAGATTTAGTGACACATATCGGAATTGATCTAAAAATATATAATAGCTTAGGTAAAATAATTGTTTTAACGGCTACAATCCTGCCCAATCAAGAGGTCTCAATCTTGGAAATATTTTGCAAGACGTATTTGACAGAATTATAGATATCACCTAAATTTTTCTCCACTATCTTATTTAATGGGTTTGTAATTTTATTCCTAGATATGGCATACTCTCTTTTTGTCACCCAAACCTGAAATTTTTCCTCCATTTCTAATTGCTGTTGAGAGTTTACATTAAAACTTAGAATTTGTGTTTTTACTTTTGTTAACCTTCTAGTAAGGCACCTTTGAAAATCGTTCCAGAGTGTCTACTAAATTTCCTAGAGACAGAATTGGGTCAGTCAGTGATAATAATATGTCATCTGCAAAAAACGTTGATGTATATTGTTTAGAGTCTAAAGTCACATATTTAATTTGAATGTTATTCCTTAACTTCATTTATTAAATTGCATTCGCCTATCAGACATAATGTGAAGAGGAGTAGAATGGAATCTATGGAATCTATCAACATGATTAATAAATAACCTGGAGAGTGTCTCTGGATTAGTTAACCCCAATAAAGGAACAAAATAAGACTGTTTGCTGAATCGGTCAACCACCACCCAAATAACAGTTTTTACAACAGACAGAGACTTATTGTATCTGTGATGAAATCCATGGATTTAGTTGTATGACCCTGAAAACAAGGAGCACTCAAGACTGGAGGCACAGTGGTTCTCCTTGGCAAAAATCAGCCATTAAGGAGATGGCGTCTGTGTTCTAGGATAAGGAGGGCATGCTGCTAGTGGATTACCTTCAAAAGGGTTCCACCATCAATGCAAGGTATTACATTAAACTTTTGGACCAATTGAAGGCCGCTCTGAAAACCAAAAGAAGCAGCAAGCTGACCAAAGGAATCTTGTACCTGCAAGACAATGCCTCCGCTCACACTGCACAAGCGTCCACAACAAAACTGGCAGAGCTGGACTTCCAGCTGGTTGACCACCCACCTTATTCATCAGATCTAGCTCCCTACGACTATCATCTGTTTCCAAACGTGAAGAAACACCTCAGGGGTACTAAATTGCACACTATTTCTGATGCTATGGCTGCTACGGATGCCTGGTTTGGAGCACAACTGAAATCCTTCTTTTTGCTAGGCTTACAGAACTTGGAATACCGATGTAAGAAGTGTGATGACATCAGTGGAGAGTATGTGGAATAAATGTAAAGTTTCATCATCCTATCTCGTTTCGTGCTGGGTAAAGCCAAAGACTTATCAGCAGCCTCTCGTATAATTTAAGAAAGATTTTTTCCCCAGTAGAACTACTCCATGGATTATTAATGAGGAAACACTGGTTTTCCAATCTTCTGATTTTACTGCTCGCATTACTTATATTATAAAAATCAATTTATAACCCAAGTCTTAAAGACATGCCTTCTCCAGTCCTAACCAATGTATAGTAACTTTAGTTGGAGAAAAAGAATGAAAGGAAACACTAATTGAAAATGTGTTATCACAGAAGAGCCATCTGCTTCAGTACAGCATCTTGAACAGTAATCCATTGACAAGCTTTTTATTTAACCTCAATGGAGACCAATGAAATAAAACAGCTGGTAGGCAAGAAATTAGCTGTGAACAAACAAACGAATTAGGCCCGTTATAGACAA
Organism: Anomaloglossus baeobatrachus; assembly: GCF_048569485.1. NCBI lineage: Eukaryota > Metazoa > Chordata > Amphibia > Anura > Aromobatidae > Anomaloglossus > Anomaloglossus baeobatrachus. The sequence goes on from NC_134354.1 coordinate 717,578,610, forward strand.
ACATGATATAGGCACATTTAGGGTACCGTCACACTTTAGCGACGCAGCAGCGATCCCACCAGCGATCTGACCTGGTCAGGATCGCTGCTGCATCGCTACATGGTCGCTGGTGAGCTGTCAAACAGGCAAATCTCACCAGCGACCAGTGACCAGCCCCCAGCCAGCAGCGATGTGCAAGCGGCGCTGCGCTTGCAGGGAGCCGGCGTCTGGAAGCTGTGGACACTGGTAACTAAGGTAAACATAGGGTATGGTTACCCGATGTTTACCTTAGTTACCAATGCACACCGCTTAGCACTGGCTCCCTGCACTCGTAGCCACAGCACACATCGGGTTAATAAGCAAACCTTTGCTTATTTACCCGATGTGTCCTCCGGCTACGTGTGCAGGGAGCCGGCACTGGCAGCGTGAGAGCTGCAGACACTGGTAACGAAGGTAAATATCTACCTTGGTTATATTTATTTAATATATAAATTTAATTTAATAATAAATATTTACCTTGGTTACAGTTTACCGCAGGCTGTCAGACACCGGCTCCTGCTCCCTGCACATTCAGGATTGTTGCTCTCTCGCTGTCACACACAGCGATGTGTGCTTATCAGCGGGAGAGCAACAATAAAAAAACTAACCAGGGCTGTGTGTAAGGAGCAGCGATCTCACAGCAGGGGCCAGATCGCTGCTCAGTGTCACACACAGCGAGATCGCTAATGAGGTCACTGCTGCGTCACAAAAACCGTGCCTCGGCAGCGATCTCAGTAGCGATCTCGCTGTGTGTGAAGTACCCCTTAGTGCCTGTATTACCAATGAAAGTCAAGACCAGACCATCAATCCAATGACCTGAATAATTTGCCTCCACATGTTCCACCACATTGACGTCATCAGGGGCTTGAGCCTGCATGCATGAGACCAATTTCATATGAATGTAGAATTGGCAGCCATATTACGCACGCTAATAATCGCCTAACTGCTGGTCTTATGACCCAAACTGTCAGCATAATATTTTCCTATACTTTTCTCACATTGCTTGGCAGGTTTGCAAAAGGGATGAGATGGAAGACAGGTGCCCTTGGTCCTCGGATGCCAAGTCTGCGCTTTCAGCAGGGGACCAGGTGGAAGACAATGCAAAGTACTCGGAACTGCAGGCATTGTCAGCCATCCAATCTAAAACCGCCTTTTGACACACCTTGATGAAGGTGCCAGTTGAAATGCTCGTCGGGGAAGAGGTCATATGATCTTGTGGACTGCTAGATCACTTTAAGGTACATCTTGCTTCCATTTACGTATCTGTTGCATGGTTTGTGGTTTTGGTTAAATGTTACTGTCTCATAGGCAAATTGCCACCCGATAGGCGTTTTTACTATGCATATTTTTTTTTTTTGCATTATTTTTTCACTTGTATCCCTTTACCAAGTTTTGAAGTTTTCTAAATTTTCCTGCTAGGTAACATACTATTGATTATACCTAACAATGGATCACCAAGAGATTATGTTATATAAAAGTGAATTTTTTTTTATTACAACTAGACCCCTACATTAGAGGATAAACACCATCTTAACATCCCATAAAGGATTACAGTCTGATATGACTCTATAAACGCAATCTTACAGAGGATGAGACTGTATAAATACCATCCTATAATCCCATAAAGGGTTACAAACTAATACGGCTCTATATGTGTAATCTTACAGAGGGTAAGAGGGGCTAGATTTTTTGGGGATCATCAGATGGAATATATATAAATTGCTAGAGCACCCATACAGAATTCAAGTGGGGATTTTTCTGTGCTGGACATAATCTCTAGCCCTATTTGGTGCTGCAATGACCCTAACTGTAGTTTTGTTCTCTTTATTTTATTTATTACTCTTTACGTCCTGATTCCCCTCTTTTCTCTGATTTTTTGCATGTACAGTTAGGTCCAGAAATATTTGGACAGTGACACAATTTTCGCGAGTTGGGCTCTGCATGCCACCACATTGGATTTGAAATGAAACCTCTACAACAGAATTCAAGTGCAGATTGTAACGTTTAATTTGAAGGTTTGAACAAAAATATCTGATAGAAATTGTAGGAATTGTACACATTTCTTTACAAACACTCCACATTTTAGGAGGTCAAAAGTAATTGGACAAATAAACCAAACACAAACAAAATATTTTTATTTTCAATATTTTGTTGCGAATCCTTTGGAGGCAATCACTGCCTTAAGTCTGGAACCCATGGACATTACCAAACGCTGGGTTTCCTCCTTCTTAATGCTTTGCCAGACCTTTACAGCCGCAGCCTTCAGGTCTTGCTTGTTTGTGGGTCTTTCCGTCTTAAGTCTGGATTTGAGCAAGTGAAATGCATGCTCAATTGGGTTAAGATCTGGTGATTGACTTGGCCATTGCAGAATGTTCCACTTTTTTGCACTCATGAACTTCTGGGTAGCTTTGGCTGTATGCTTGGGGTTATTGTCCATCTGTACTATGAAGCGCCGTCCGATCAACTTTGCGGCATTTGGCTGAATCTGGGCTGAAAGTATATCCCGGTACACTTCAGAATTCATCCGGCTACTCTTGTCTGCTGTTATGTCATCAATAAACACAAGTGACCCAGTGCCATTGAAAGCCATGCATGCCCATGCCATCACGTTGCCTCCACCATGTTTTACAGAGGATGTGGTGTGCCTTGGATCATGTGCCGTTCCCTTTCTTCTCCAAACTTTTTTCTTCCCATCATTCTGGTACAGGTTGATCTTGGTCTCATCTGTCCATAGAATACTTTTCCAGAACTGAGCTGGCTTCATGAGGTGTTTTTCAGCAAATTTAACTCTGGCCTGTCTATTTTTTGAATTGATGAATGGTTTGCATCTAGATGTGAACCCTTTGTATTTACTTTCATGGAGTCTTCTCTTTACTGTTGACTTAGAGACAGATACACCTACTTCACTGAGAGTGTTCTGGACTTCAGTTGATGTTGTGAATGGGTTCTTCTTCACCAAAGAAAGTATGTGGCGATCATCCACCACTGTTGTCATCAGTGGACGCCCAGGCCTTTTTGAGTTCCCAAGCTCACCAGTCAATTCCTTTTTTCTCAGAATGTACGATAGGGATCGCTGGTAAGTTGCTAGGAGGTTGCTGGTGAGATGTCACACTGCGACGCTCCAGCGATCCCACCAGCAACCTGACCTGGCAGGGATCGCTGGAGCGTGGCTACACGAGTTGCTGGTGAGCTCACCAGCAACCAGTGACCAGCCCCCAGTCTCCTAGTTACAGCACACATCAGGTTAATTAACCCGATGTGTGCTGCAGCTAAATGTGCACAGAGCAGGGAGCAGCGCACAATGCTTAGCGCTGGCTCCTTGCTCTCCTAGTTACAGCACACATCGGGTTAATTACCTGATGTGTGCTGCAGCTACATGTGCACAGAGCAGGAGCCGGCACTGACAGTGAGAGCGGTTTTTATTTTATTTTGTTTTGATTATGTATATATTTTCCCAACATTCTAGGGTTTTGGTCATGGCGGCCTAGTTCCTTCTGCCCTGAACAGGGCTTGTCGACTTCGGTTTGAGAAGATCTTTTCCTGATGCCTGCTTCTTGACGCGTTGATTGGAGTTTGTCTCCTTGTGTCCTTTTTTTTTGGTTCCTGGAGTCACGGGATCATCTGAACTGCGGCCTGAAGTGGAGCATGCTTATTTCCTGTTGGTGAATACACACAAGTTGCTGACCTCTTTTGTAAAGACTCGTCGAAATGGGACTTTGCTGTCTATGAAATTTGGACATTTTATCTTGTTGGCATCCTTTGATACACCAATACCATGTAAATGTGTTACAGTTGTCTATATGACTATATTACATCTTAATATGTCTCTTTGGTAATGTTCCGTGACCTGCTCATGTACCGTGGGTTTTTTTGGGCATTGTTCCTCCATAGGATAATAACACTCCTGTTACGGTTGCTGCGAGCACTAGAGACTATGTCCAGATTTCTTGCTACTGCACATGTGCGAGCGCTGGAGACTAAGTCCAGATTTCTTGCTACTGCACATGTGCGAGCGCTGGAGACTAAGTCCAGATTTCTTGCTACTGCACATGTGCGAGCGCTGGAGACTAAGTCCAGATTTCTTGCTACTGCACATGTGCGAGCGCCGGAGACTAAGTCCAATCTTGGAGCCATTGCACATGTGCGGGTGACATCATCGCTGACACGAGGTCACATGTCTCTGACACCTTCTATGCCGATTGGTCGCTGGTCATGTGCTTGTGACGTCTTGCTCGGTGATAGGCCAGCATGACGTCACTCCTGTCGTTCTGGCAGCGGATTGGCTCTGGTGTCCTCCATCTTGGATGAGGCACAGAGTCTATATAAGACCCTGACACACGCCGCATGGTGCTCAGTCCTCTTGGTTCATGCATATGAGTAGACGCTCTGTGCGCGTTCCTCTAGGCATTCCTCTGTCTATGCTAGGTGAGCGCTACCGGCAGGGTAGCGTTCTTATACCTTACAGCTTCGGCTGCTGTCCGTATCCTTACCTCTTAGGGGAGCGGACATAGGCAGGTGCCTGAGGCACATGGTCTGGCTGGGCCTTGTGATTCTACTCGTAGGTGGACGTTGCCGCTAGGGTAACGTTCCTTATACTGCGTCTGGCAGTTGTTCGTATCCTCGCACACTAGGGGAGCGAACAGAGGTAGGAGCTTTGGGCGGCTTACGCTGCTGTTCGTCTCTTTTGCACCACTAGAAGAGCGGACCTAGGCAGGTGCCATATCTAGGGGTTCGTGTCCTCGCACACTAGTGGAGCGAACGCAGGTAGGAGCTTTGTGCGGCTTACGCTGCTGTTCGTCTCTTTTGCACCACTAGAAGAGCGGACCTAGGTAGGTGCCATTTCGCACACATTGCCTTTGTCTCTGTGATTATTAACAGAGATCATTCCACACACCCTCCAAGTAAGGGAGGAATTGCTTTACTTACTTATTATATCCTTCTGTGAGTTAACAGAGGTATTGCACTCTGCCATAGTCTGCAGCAAAGTCTTTGCACGGTGGACCCTGACTGTCTGATACTCCTTTCGGTTATTATCAGACAGCCCCCCGTAACAACTCCGGTGGGGTCATTTGAACTAAAAATCTGCTTTTTGTGGTCCTTGGTGCATATGTACACTACATGCTTTGTGTACACAAATTGAGGGTTTGTGTTATTAGGATATATGTGATCAGTATGATGCAAATACATGACGGCTGTCTGAGCATCTGTATTGGATCTCAATATGTCCTTTAAGCAATATTTTTGTGACCAGCTTATGCAATGGTCATTTTGCTCCCTTGCATGCCTTGCTTTGGGTGGAAATGTCCCTTGTATGATTACGTGTGGTGGTAGCGCATGCGCATTCATATGTGTGGTTATCGCATCCAGATCTGTACTACTCACATTTGATATCTCTTTGGTGAATGCGTGCTGTTTGTTCTGTGCGCACAGATTGTGAGTGTATGAGTTTATGTTACCAAGTGCTATTGGCCCTAATAGGCTGGGATGTGCCTTGCGATCATTCCATTTTTATATGGGATCGCTTCATATATGGTTAGTGCTGGTACTTTGGCGCATGCGCCTTGAGAGACACATCTTATGGCATAGTAACATGCGATCAGATCACGTGGTGCAGCTCGCAATTGGTATATTTGTTATGCGAGTATAGTACAGCTGCCTATGCGACTGATTTGCATTGGATGCCTGTCCAATGGTACCTCGGGATCTGCTCTCATGTTGTTTTTTCAGTATCCATCTCTGAAGCTGAAATGTCCCTTCGGGGATACCTTATGGATACTGCGCATGCGCATGTTTATGTGGGCTTTCTTCTAAGTAAACAAATCGCACTACTCATCCTCTCAGCACATGCATATTACCTGTTTCGTACATATAATGTATGTGTTTGCTGCATGCCTATC